>NC_054534.1:109861868-109949756 GCF_017654505.1 Polyodon spathula | reverse complement strand
TTACTATGGGGAAATTTTATAAGGGCAAGTTTCCTCCTTACATTCTTAGATTATTAAAACTCTGATTATACATCCTCATTATAAATGGGTCCCACATTTTAAGGAAGTAATTTAATGTTCCTGTCTGGTCTGGTAGAGCCGCTGCAGCTGTACATACAGCATTAGGTGTTACCATTCTGTGCAAGATGGACAATTCTCTCCTTTCCAGTATTAAAGTAGATCCCTTTTTTATTTTTAGTATCAAACAATAGCTTAAGACAATATGAACACACAGTGGAAGTGTACTGGTAAAGAGCCCCCAGCTCTGCTATTCTACGGTAACTGTATAGCTCAATGCAACACTTGTTGTAAACCAACCTGGGATTATGAAACTGCCTGGCTGAAGGGAATTGGATTGCAATAATAATAATAATAATAATACTTTTCTACGTGTTGTGTGGCAGGCAAGGTCAAGTTCATAGCATAACAAATAAGTTTTTAATAGAATGCATTCATCTTCGCGAATAATGAACACCTTGACGTGTTTTAACAAAACACTTGAGAGGAAATAACACAAGTGCGGGCCGAGCCCCTCGGCTTGAGAGACACGTGATGCGCGTCAGGTTTGGGCAGTAAGACTCGAATTTCATTTCAACCAAGCGGGCGGCGAGGGTGTTCTGCACCGCGCGTCTCTCGTTCATAGCCCGGGGAGTTGCAGCTGCAGGAGGGCTCGGTGTGTCTCATTCGTTACAAAAAACAAATAAAGACGAATTACTGTATTTGCTAAATGGTTATTAATATTTTCAAAGCGGAAGTTACATTGCGAGGAAGACAAAAGCAGAAACGAACGGCACACACACGTTTTTGTTTAACTTTTTAAGGCTCGGTCTTGTGTCTTTCTGAACTTCGCACTGGGGCGGGCGGGACTCCTAGAGAAGAGATGGATAAAGTCGCTAAAGAAGGCCAGCTGTATGTCCAGCATCAGAAGTTCGGCAAGGTAAGCAGATCGATCACGTACTGGAAAAGTCTCTCTGCTACTGTTCTGCTTCGCCGCTTCCCTGCAGAGTTTCAAGCACAGGTTCAAATGTCCGTGGTCGGGAATGTATGCTTGTAGACTTTGCATGCACATTGCAACAAACTGCTAAGTTCTGTAGCCTGCAAAATGGTTACGTTTGGGTCGTGAACTCAGTCACTTCTCGGTGATCTGCAACAAGACGACTTGAAAAGGAGGAAGTTGCACGCGTATGGCAGGAAAACATGCTGTTTCTGCGTTTACCTTGTATAACAGCGTGTTGTGTCGATTCTAGTGAAGATTTTATGTTTTTGTTAAATTTGAAGCGACGACGTAAAACTGTCAGTTGGATTCTTTCTATCCCCATAATCCCCTTTCTATCTTTCTTTCCACCGCTAAACCATATCATCTTTCTTTCTTTCCACCTCTTATCCCTATTATCTTTCTTTCTTTCAAAACTTTGTCCTCATATCCAAAAAGTGCAAACTAACAAGAAAACTTGGACGGCTTTACATGCTACTTTACTAGCCTACTGCTACTTTAAATAATCGTTTCACAGGGCACGCTAATGCCTGACCCTTGCCCCTCAAGGTTTGTTTGTGGCTACTGCCATGTGCGTTTTCAAAGGGAGGAGAGACTAACCCATTTGCATTCACATTTCATATCTCAGCCCGAGGAGAGAGTAACCGTGTTGCATTCACATTTCATATCTCAACATTTCATATCTCAGCCCGAGGAGAGAGTAACCCTGTTGCATTCACATTTCATATCTCTACCCGAGGAGAGAGTAACCCTGTTGCATTCACATTTCATATCTCTACCCGAGGAGAGAGTAACCCTGTTGCATTCACATTTCATATCTCTACCCGAGGAGAGAGTAACCCTGTTGCATTCACATTTCATATCTCTACCCGAGGAGAGAGTAACCCTGTTGCATTCACATTTCATATCTCTACCCGAGGAGAGAGTAACCCTGTTGCATTCACATTTCATATCTCAACATTTCATATCTCAGCCCGAGGAGAGAGTAACCCTGTTGCATTCACATTTCATATCTCTACCCGAGGAGAGAGTAACCCTGTTGCATTCACATTTCATATCTCTACCCGAGGAGAGAGTAACCCTGTTGCATTCACATTTCATATCTCTACCCGAGGAGAGAGTAACCCTGTTGCATTCACATTTCATATCTCAACATTTCATATCTCAGCCCGAGGAGAGAGTAACCCTGTTGCATTCACATTTCATATCTCTACCCGAGGAGAGAGTAACCCTGTTGCATTCACATTTCATATCTCAACATTTCATATCTCAGCCCGAGGAGAGAGTAACCGTGTTGCATTCACATTTCATATCTCTACCCAAGGAGAGAGTAACCCTGTTGCATTCACATTTCATATCTCTACCCGAGGAGAGAGTAACCCTGTTGCATTCACATTTCATATCTCAACTTGAGGAGAGAGTAACCCTGTTGCATTCACATTTCATATCTCAACCCGAGGAGAGAGTAACCCTGTTGCATTCACATTTCGTATCTCAACATTTCATATCTCAGCCCGAGGAGAGAGTAACCCTGTTGCATTCACATTTCATATCTCTACCCAAGGAGAGAGTAACCCTGTTGCATTCACATTTCATATCTCTACCCGAGGAGAGAGTAACCCTGTTGCATTCACATTTCGTATCTCAACATTTCATATCTCAACCCGAGGAGAGAGTAACCCTGTTGCATTCACATTTCATATCTCTACCCGAGGAGAGAGTAACCCTGTTGCATTCACATTTCATATCTCAACATTTCATATCTCAGCCCGAGGAGAGAGTAACCCTGTTGCATTCACATTTCATATCTCTACCCGAGGAGAGAGTAACCATGTTGCATTCACATTTCATATCTCTACCCGAGGAGAGAGTAACCCTGTTGCATTCGCATTTCATATCTCAACATTTCATAAGTGCTGCAAACAGGGAAACGTTGTAACAAGCCTGGAAACACTGATAAGGATGCCAGGACTTGTTGTGTTGCTTGCATTCACAGAACGTGTCGAAGATAATATTGTTCAGAAAAGGTCAGCCGAACGTGTTTCCTGTATTTGATTATCTATTAAATCTGTAGAATTACAGCAGCCAGACTGTGTCCTTTCCCTTTTGAAGATGGAACGTTGCTGCCTTCATCAGAAATGGAGTGTCCTCCCAGATGTGGGAGAGATTTGACAATGGAGGGAGAGACACGTTGTGCATGCGCTTACATTTACAGCAAATGTATAAGAGGGTGGAAGCTGGGCCCAAACCAGCAACCCCACGCACCACAAGCAATGTCAGTCGGGGCCTCAACACCCCAGTCCCCTGCTGGCACTCTGCTGCACTCTGAATCTTCTGCTGTGTGGTCTGTGTAATGGGATGGGCTGAGTGATAATGTGAAAAATCAGATGGACCTGAAATGGATTCAAAATGTGATCTTTTTCATATCGTAGCTGTGCACTATGACATGTTTGATATCATAAGAACATAAGAACATAAGAAAGCTTACAAACGAGAGGAGGCCATTCGGCCCATCTTGCTCGTTTGGTTGTTAGTAGCTTATTGATCCCAAAATCTCATCAAGCAGCTTCTTGAAGGATCCCAGGGTGTCAGCTTCAACAACATTACTGGGGAGTTGATTCCAGACCCTCACAATTCTCTGTGTAAAAAAGTGTCTCCTATTTTCTGTTCTGAATGCCCCTTTTTCTAAACTCCATTTGTGACCCCTGGTCCTTGTTTCTTTTTTCAGGCTGAAAAAGTCCCTTGGGTCGACACTGTCAATACCTTTTAGAATTTTGAATGCTTGAATTAGGTCGCCACGTAGTCTTCTTTGTTCAAGACTGAACAGATTCAATTCTTTTAGCCTGTCTGCATATGACATGCCTTTTAAGCCCGGAATAATTCTGGTCGCTCTTCTTTGCACTCTTTCTAGAGCAGCAATATCTTTTTTATAGCGAGGTGACCAGAACTGAACACAATATCAAGATGAGGTCTTACTATTGCATTGTACAGTTTTAACATTACTTCCCTTGATTTAAATTCAACACTTTTCACAATGTATCCGAGCATCTTGTTAGCCTTTTTTATAGCTTCCCCACATTGTCTAGATGAAGACATTTCTGAGTCAACAAAAACTCCTAGGTCTTTTTCATAGATTCCTTCTCCAATTTCAGTATCTCCCATATGGTATTTATAATGTACATTTTTATTTCCTGCATGCAGTACCTTACACTTTTCTCTATTAAATGTCATTTGCCATGTGTCTGCCCAGTTCTGAATCTTGTCTAGATCATTTTGAATGACCTTTGCTGCTGCAACAGTGTTTGCCACTCCTCCTACTTTTGTGTCGTCTGCAAATTTAACAAGTTTGCTTACTATACCAGAATCTAAATCATTAATGTAGATTAGGAATAGCAGAGGACCTAATACTGATCCCTGTGGTACACCGCTGGTTACCACACTCCATTCTGAGGTTTTTTCTCTAATCAGTACTTTCTGTTTTCTACATGTTAACCACTCCCTAATCCATGTACATGTGTTTCCTTGAATCCCAACTGCGTTCAGTTTGAGAATTAATCTTTTGTGCGGGACTTTGTCAAAAGCTTTCTGGAAATCTAAATAAACCATGTCATAAGCTTTGCAATTATCCATTATGGATGTTGCATCCTCAAAAAAATCAAGCAAGTTAGTTAGGCACGATCTCCCTTTCCTAAAACCATGTTGACTGTCTCCCAGTACCCTGTTACCATATAGGTAATTTTCCATTTTTTAATCATGTACTGCATTTTGTGATTTAGTAGGAGATTTGTATCTGTTCTGTTTTATTTGTTTGGTGTCAATGGAACAGATTATTATTTTTTTCCCCAGTATGTCTCTTTGGATCATGCAATTCACAGTGACCTAGCAACACATGGATCTGGATATTACAGGGGGACAGGCGCTGTGCCCGGCATGTCCCAGTGCACTGCATAACAGTGTCTGTATATGCTCACATGTGTAATTGAGATGGATTTACCAGTGAGCAGGAGGATGATGGGAAATGTAGTTCTGAGAGGTCCATGCAGGTACATGTGAAGCCATCTTGAGGCAGGGAATGCAGGTTAAAAGTTTAAAAAAGTGGTCAAAATGTAAATAAATGTTATGTAAACAGTTGTAGCAATACATGGGAACATGTAGCACAATCAAATAAAAAGATCCTTATGTACCATTTAATGCATGATACATCTGTCAGTGTATTGTTACAAACAGGAGCTTGTACCTGGTATTGTTGACTGGCTCTGTACAGCTGGCTTTCTGCATCAGCTACTGAGCTTTTCCTGGGTTTGTGTGTTCATGGATTGAATCGCGTGTTCATAGAGTAGTGTTGAATGATTGTTGTAGAGCTGGTAGCGAGACGTGCTTGACTGTCATGTGGGTTGTTGTTGAAAGCGGAGTGGAATTATCACTGTCTGTCTTGAGAACAAATAATTGGCTTTAAATAGGCCAGACGCAAACTGTAATAGCTTAACTGTGACACATGGAAAGACTGAACCACATTCGTAAAGCATTCAGAGAAATGCGTCTGGTCAAAACCCTAACAGATAGCATATAACAGAGAGCGGGTAACAGATAGGAGGCAGCAGATAGTGTATGTTCTATCTTAGGGTTCAGATGATCTTTGTAAACTGACCAGCCCCTTCAGTTGAATCCTAATAGAAAGAGCCTGGTATGCTGTGGGGCTGGGTGGGATGGAAACTCCAGTGAGAGAGGGATTACATCAGGTGGTGTGTTTCACATCCTTGTTACCTACAAAAGACAATAACTAATTTAAACTGAGCACCCAGCAGGGTAAGTGTAAACAAATAAAAAAAAGAAGCATATTCTGTTATAGAAGGAACCACAATTTTGAGGAAGTTGCCGTCCCTGCTCATTTGGCTGTGCTGTTAACATAAGTTACATATTTGCCATGCAGCTGTTGTGCTGCGTTAGCCTGCATTCTTCACCTTTACTAGGCAGAGCCTGTCGTTCTGGGGTACACCCAGGCTGACTTGCTGCTCACGCTCACTCACACGCACACACACTCACACTCACACCCACACTCGTACGCACACTCGCACGCACACACGTGTAAACTGACACGCACCCTCACACCCTCTCGTACACGTACACGCACTCACACCCACACTCGTACGCACACTCGCATGCACACACACGTAAACTCACACGCACGCACCCACATCCACACGCACACTCACACGCACCCTGACACACGCTCGTATGCATACACACACCCACACACTGGCATGCACACATGCACACCCACACTCGTACGCACACTCGCACGCACACACACGTAAACTGACACGCACCCACACGCACACTCACACGCACCCTCACACCCTCTCGTACGCGTACACGCACACACACTCACACCCACACCCACACTCGTACGCACACTCGCATGCACACACACGTAAACTCACACGCACACGCACCCTGACACACGCTCGTATGCATACACACACCCACACACTGGCATGCACACATGCACACCCACACTCGTACGCACACTCGCACGCACACACACGTAAACTGACACGCACCCACACGCACACTCACACGCACCCTCACACCCTCTCGTACGCGTACACGCACACACACTCACACCCACACTCGTACACACACTCGCATGCACACACACGTAAACTCACACGCACGCACACTCACACGCACCCTGACACACGCTCATATGCATACACACACCCACACACTGGCATGCACACATGCACACCCACACTCGTACGCACACTCGCATGCACACACGTGTAAACTGACACGCATCCACACGCACCCTGACACACGCTCATATGCGTACACACACCCACACACTGGCATGCACGCACGCACACCCACACTTGTACGCACACTCGCACACACACACACGTAAACTCACATGCACCGACACTCACACGCACACCGCACACGCACACACGTTTGCATTCCTGTATTTGTGGGGACTTCTTATTCACTCTTACTATATTTTTATTTACTATTTCTACTCCAGTCAGACAAACAAACAAAATATTTTGGAACTTTTTTTTTTTTTTAAGGCATGTTTAGTTCTTAAAATCGTGTTTTACAAAGTGAGGATGTCCCCACAACATTGTTTTTTCAGGAGTTACTATCTTTGTGGGGACATTTTCTCAAATTTTGTCTGCACATTGATAGTAATACCTGCCTACACACACACACACACACACACACACACACACACACACACACACACACACACAGACCTCTGGCTGGGTAGAAACAAGAAACAACATGAGCAAAGACTCCAGCTGACCACTCCTTTACATTCCAGTTGAAAACCGTTGTCCGGGCCCGGCATTCAGGGTTTCTCAATCTCTCTGTGGCTGCTTGTACTGTTGCAGGTTGTGTGTGTGTTTTTTCTCCAGCACTTGGATTGTGTTCAGTAAATGTGCGATGTTATACAGCATGAACGGGAAGCCGGGAGAGTGCTGTGAAACGCACAGGCTGCCTCCCGCTTCAGTAATCTGTGAAAGGAGCTGTTTTACTGTGTCTCCCAGCGTGACAGAATGCAAGGGACAGTGTCAGTGTTGGGGACAGTAAAGGCTGAGCTGGATGCACGCTGCACTGTCGCACCAATGGGTCTTGTTTTGATGGTATCTGGAGGGTTGTGAGATGTAAATCTTCTGCTAAATGAGAGTAGATGGTACACAGGCACTGGAACTCCATAAATGAAGAGTGCGTTAACCCTTAAGCATTGAAATAGTGATGATTAATGATTAATGAAATAATGTTTGATATTCACAAAACTGCTTAACCCATGCATCGAAACAGAGATTAGGAAAAAAAAACACTTTTAAAATGACTAAAATTAGTGACACATGTATTTATCACTTGCTGCAGTGAACGACTTATCTTGATCTCAACGCATCCTGCCACTCCCTAAACTCTTCATTTGATCACATTTGAACTCATTTCTTCCCTTTCACTGCACGTCCTATTGCACAGCTGGCGGCTGCTCTAGAAACGTAAACCAATGTCTACAGTGTTGTCTTGGTTATCCCAGGATTTGAGTGCACATGTCTTTCTGTGCTTACAGTGTGTCACACTTCCATTAACACAAGTTACTGAGATGATTGCAGTCTGGGGATATGTGGAGATGCACTTGTATTTCATAGGAGAGGCATCTCCGTATACTTCTATAGACAGAGGGGACAGAGATCCAGTATCTGCTCACCCTGGGCTTTGTTGGAAAGCCTCTTCTAACAGTGGGATGGTAGGTACACCAGGCCATTGATTTTATTCTAGATTTAATGAAACGACACTCAATTCTAACAGTGTTTAAAATGGTCGCTCCCAACTTTTTGATCCAGAGTAACATAATCTAGATTTGGAAGTGTACTCATTACTGGTGCTTATTTCGTTAACTGAAGGTATCTCGTCTCTGACGTCAGCGTGATGCAACCATGAGACACGCCCTTGAATCTCATGGCATTTGTGATACACAGCCTGTGGTAGATGGAAGTGACATCACAATGCTGTTTCAGGATGCAACTGTGAAACTAAAACAGGACAAAAACGCCACATAGAGTAAACCTGTGCAGTGTGAATCAATGACAACTGTTGAGCACAGTCGTTCAGGAATCAAGTGCTGACACTGTAGCCACAGGAAAGCATCTAAACTGCTCCAGTTACATTTCATACCAGAAAATACAGTACAATACAATACAAATACATTATATAGTGCCCTTCACACCATACACTCCAGTTACAACCAACTTATATAAAAGAAAATTTAAAAAAGTATGTTTTCAATATAGACTCGTAAGAATCCAGTGTTTCATCCTCCCTGGTGTCAGTTCCACAAACGAGGCTTAGATGATTTTTTTGGAGCAACTAAAAGTTAAGAACATAAGACTATAACAAAGTTTACAAACGAGAGGAGGCCATTGTGCCCATCTTGCTCGTTTGGTTGTTAGTAGCTTATTGATCCCAATCTCATCAAGCAGCTTCTTGAAGGATCCCAGGGTGTCAGCTTCAACAACATTACTGGGGAGTTGATTCCAGACCCTCACAATTCTCTGTGTAAAAAAGTGCCTCCTATTTTCTGTTCTGAATGCCCCTTTATCTGATCTCCATTTGTGACCCTTGGTCCTTGTTTCTCTTTTCAGGTCAAAAAAGTCCCTTGGGTCGACACTGTCAATACCTTTTAGAATTTTGAATGCTTGAATTAGGTCGCCACGTAGTCTTCTTTGTTCAAGACTGAACAGATTCAATTCTTTTAGCCTGTCTGCATATGACATGCCTTTTAAGCCCAGAATAATTCTGGTCCCTCTTCTTTGCATTCTTTCTAGAGCAGCAATATCCTTTTTGTAGCGAGGTGACTATATTCAAGATGAGATCTTACTAATGCATTGTACAGTTTTAACATTACTTCCCTTGATTTAAATTCAACACTTTTCACAATATATCTGAGCATTTTGTTGGCCTTTTTTATAGCTTCCCCACATTGTCTAGATGAAGACATTTCTGAGTCAACAAAAACTCCTAGGTCTTTTCCATAGATTTCTTCTCCAATTTCAGTATCTCCCATATGATATTTATAATGGACATTTTTATTTCCTGCGTGCAATACCTTACACTTTTCTCTATTAAATGTCATTTGCCATGTCCCAGTTCTGAATCTTGTCTAGATCATTTTGAATGACCTTTGCTGCTGCAACAGTGTTTGCCACTCCTCCTATTTTAGTGTCGTCTGCTAATTTAACAAGTTTGCTTACTATACCAGATTAACCAAATAATCTGTTGTGCAGCTGAGGAGTGCTTCCCCCTAGCAGTGCAGAAACCTGGATGTATGCAACAGTCTTATTTCTACAATGGATGTTACTAGCAGTGAGAGTCTGTGCACTCGTCACTGTCTCATCACACTGTCGTCCGTTACCACTCACAAACCACCTGAAACTGTGCATGGAGACGTACTTGCACAAGAGTTCTGTTCCAGATATTCTGAAACTGTGCATGGAGACTCGCACAAGAGTTCTGTTCCAGATATTGTAGTCTTGGAACCCCTCCACTATCTTTGATTACACTGCCGTATGCACAGGCATGTGTTGTGAGGTGCTGTTTTACATGCTGCTGATGCAGATTAGGGTACTTGGGGAGGGAATGGATTACCTGTGTATTATTGATTATGTTTGTTTAGCAAGAACATTGTGGTCAGCTGTTGTACTTCTGTGTGTATTTGCCCTAGTGAAGCAACAGAAGCAGAAGTGTGTAGCAGTATCACTCTTAATGATGACACAGCTTGTTCTGTGTGTAGCATTAGCAGCATTTTTTTATACGTTATGCTGCAGGTTATGTACCCGACCCTGCGTGAACACGTACATAATTACCAATATTAGTTTATTTAAACACGTACATTAATAGTATCTTTCATAAAGCTGGAAACCACTACTAATAGAGCGTGCCGATTTGTAGATGACCGAGGTTTGTATTGCCCCATCACAAATCGTGGTGGACAGCGGAGTACAAATACCTACAATACCTGAACAAAGTGGATACAATTTCAACTTTATTTTATAGACCAAAAGTAAAAGTAAATAACTGTTAAAAATGTTATGATTTTATAAAACAGGCAATGAACTAACAGTAGTAAGTTTATTCAGTGTCTATCAGTACGAATAATAGAAAATATAATCTTGAGGTGCATTAAGTTATCTGTTTGTTTTCTTTTATAATAGATAATCACTATCTTGCATACTTCTCCTGCTACACACTTCTGCTTCTGTTGCTTCACTAGGGCAAATACACACAGAAGTATAACAGCTGACCACAATGTTCTTGCTAAACAAACATAATCAATAATACACAGGTAATCCATTCCCTCCCCAAGTACCCTAATCTGCATCAGCAGCACGTAAAACAGCACCTCACAACACATGCCTGAAATTTTTAAAAACGAAATTCTGCGCCCCTTCCTGCGATTTCAGTCGGGCAGTGGGTGATGCCCGCTCGGAAAGATATTTTTGCGAAGCGACTTCCTCCATTGAGATGCGCCGGTCGCATCGGGCAGTGTGTTCTGGGCTTTAGTGTAACACGTTGCATGAATTCTTCAGATGTAGTGGTATCGTACTGGAATTAGCTTTCCTTTGCAAAACCGCTTGATTGTGATTGTAATCTTACAATACAGGATTCACCGATAATGTGGAACACATTAATTTTTTTTAATCGCTGTCTTTTATAGGTGGGTATGATTTATTAGTTACGAAAATCTCGGTCAAGAGAATGATTTCGTACCACTTAATCTGCACCAGTGAAACACAACCCGGTTAACCATACTGATGGCATATCAAATGCTTAGATGACAGATCTGTTGCATTCTTGTAGAACTTCAGGATAAAACAAAATACATTTCAACAAGGAATTGCATTAGTTCCATTATTTAGTTGAGCACAAGGTGGTTTCAATAAATACTTTCAGATTTAAACATAGGCCTACTATGTGGGATATTCAGACTATTTAAAACAGTAGGTATGTGGTTCTTTTTAAAATTTATTTATATATATAGAGATATAATTATTAGTTCACTATACCTCTACAGAATAAGACCGTTTTGTACCTACTTTCCAGGCAGGTAGTAGATCCTCACTACTGCTTTAAAAGGTTCTCTTCTCGTCCTGCCTGTGGGTGCATATTTTTACAATATCACAATAAAGGGAATATGCTTTTTAATGTATCTTACAGTTTTTTTAATAAAAGTTCCTGCCACAAGTATCGTTTTTGGAGGATCGCGCCCGTCGCTGGCTTATTTTGAAAACCCTGGGAAGCACAGCAAAGTGTAGCAAAGCATGGTAAAAAATAGTGAAGTATGGTAAAGCATATTGATAAGCATGGCAGTCCAGGGTAAAGCTTCAGAAACACCATGGCAAACTCTTATAGGGGAGCTACACTAGCGCTGTTCTCTACCTGCTTCCAAGACACTGCAGGTGTCACCTGGGTAATGGCCCACTAGAGCGTCTTATCAGGTCTCTTTGGTCACTCCATTCTACAGGGTGTCTCATTAGGGTTACTCCATTCTATTGGGCGTTCCATTAGGGTCACTTCATTCTACAGGGTGTCTCATTAGGGTCACTCCATTCTACAGGGTGTCTCATTAGGGTCACTCCATTCTACAGGGTGTCTCATTAGGGTCATTCCATTCTACAGGGTGTCTCATTAGGGTCACTCCATTCTACTGGGCGTTCCATTAGGGTCACTTCATTCTACAGTTTGTTCCATTAGGGTCACTTCATTCTACAGGGTATCACATTAGGGTCACTCCATTCTACAGGGTGTCTTATTAGGGTCAGTCCATTCTACTGGGCGTTCCATTAGGGTCACTTCATTCTACTGTTTGTTCCAGGGTCACTTCATTCTACATTAGGGTCATTCCATTCTGTGTCCATTAGGGTCACTCCATTCTACAGGGTGTCTCATTAGGGTCATTCCATTCTACAGGGTGTCTCATTAGGGTCACTCCATTCTACTGGGCGTTCCATTAGGGTCACTTCATTCTACATTCTGTTCCATTAGGGTCACTCCATTCTACAGGGTGTCTCATTAGGGTCACTCCATTCTACAGGGTGTTCCATTAGGGTCACTCCATTCTACTGGGCGTTCCATTAGGGTCACTTCATTCTACAGTTTGTTCCATTAGGGTCACTCCATTCTACAGGGTGTCTCATTGGGGTCACTTCATTCTACAGGGTGTCCCATTAGGGTCACTCCATTCTACAGGGTGTCCCATTAGGGTCACTTCATTCTACAGGGTGTCCCATTAGCCCAGCACTGTAGGCAGTATCAGGTGTTCTCTGTTGAGTACAGCAGCCATGCCCCGTTGACTATCTGCACCACAAAGTGATCAGAACTCGCTCATCTTTTTCACACCTGAAAGAAATTGAGAGGCAACCAGCATTAATGCTGAATGTATGGGACCCTCTGTAACTAGGGGTGAAATGGCTCATTGTGAGCTGATGGCTCTGCATTCTTCCTTCCTGGATGCATTATATAGGGAACATGTCTGCAAGCACAGGTGCCGGTTATTGAGCGATCAGTGAATATGGTTTTGAGTCTGGATGATGACTGTCCAGAGCCATTACAGCCGCTGCAGCTGTTGAATTTCAGTTTGAGTTCTGCAGCTAGATGAATATGGCTTGGTAGTTCACTGTACTGTACATTGATAAGAATTCAATGGTAACGATTTATGCGAATGTGAATGACACATGATCAGTAAACCTGTAAGCATTTGTAGACAGCAGCTGGTTTGGGCAGGCTGTGATATTCCAACTTCCTGTCCAGGTTTTAAACTCAAAATTGAGCCGATGGGAGCCCCCCTCCACCCCAAGTTTTAATCTGCTTTTTACAGAACGATTGGTTCTAGAGACTGGTGTCAGCTGTCATTTTATTGGAAGCTGTTTTGTACTGTAGCCCCCAGCAGTTGTCGTTGCTGTTCCGAGTGTGATTTTCACAGGCTCGCCCGGGTTGTGATTAACGAAGTTCCCATTGTGAAAGTGACCCTAACTGAAATAACACACACCCGCAGAGTCAGCATGCACTCCGATTCCTGCTCAGACCACGGCATGTCTTTCTGTGTGCTTCTTCTGGTGCACCTTCTTAGTAACTGCAGGGTCTTCTCTCGGTGCGCCAGGCACATAAAGTAGACACATACGCATTTACTCACACGCTCTTGCATTTACTTTGAGCACGGAAGTAATTGTTAATAAGATGTTTACACATCTTATCACATCTTTTTTTCATTAACTGTTTAGTTTTCTGTTTCAACCATCACATCCTGGTGACATTTTAAAAGTTTGATGTTAAAAGCACCCCTGTGCCTTTTATAAAAGTTTCCTGTGCTTTTTTTTTTTCCCAGTTTTCCCATGTGTCTGCACAATGCGTTTACCATACTTTAACCTGGTTTGCCATGTTTATTAACATGCTTTACCAAACCTCGCTAATGCTGACGCTTTACCATGCGTTCACTGTTCACCATTACACCTTGCTGTGCTTTCACTGCTGGAAACTTGTATAAGGTATGGTACTGTAAGCTTTATCAAGCCCAGAGGGGTCTGGTAAAGCATGTGTACTGTTTTTGAAGCCACACTGACTGCTAATGAGGCTGAAGGCAGTAATAATAAAGTGAATAGTTACGAGCAGCTTGGTAATTCACTGGGAGTCATATCTGAGCTGCAGCAAACCAAAGGTCACAGGTACTTTATGAGACGAGCAGAAACGTGTTTTAACATGTTCTCACATGTAATTTTTTGTATCCGTGTCATACATGCAGTCCTGTACAAACTTATTTTAAAATATAAATCGGGGAAGTCATCTGACTGTACCGCAATGAGGAACTGTCACGGTGAAAAACACTGGTGTACCGAAGGGCAAGATGAAGCCCAATGTGCTGTAGACTCTGTTAACCTGCCATCACATGAAAGTGAGTGCAGCCTGGATCATGAACCCTCGCTGCTTCTGCAAGGCTCTGGTTAGAGTATGTATGTCACACTTCCATTGTGGCATCTGTTCCATTGGGAATGTTTAACTCTCCATTCTGATCACTCGTTGCTGAGAGAGCAGGTGATTGAATTGATTTTAATGAAAGGTGGGTAGCACAACTGACATTGTTGTCGAGAGGGTGTGTGTGTCTCTGACACGCTTGTTTGTTTTACTGAAGTCTTGTTTAGTTTCTTTTCAGTGGAAAGATGGCTTGGAGGGGAAGTTAATTCAGGGTAAATACAATACAGGAAGTTTGCAAGGCCAGTAAGTCTCTTCCTCCACATCCTGGTTGTCATGGCGACAGTGTAGGAGTACAGTGACAGACGGGTGGATGCTCAGCCTCTGCTGCTTCACTGACACACTTACTGTGTGTGTGTGTGTGTGTGTGTGTGTGTGTGTGTGTGTGTGTGTGTGTGTGTGTGTGTGTGTGCGCATTGTGCAGGTATGGGCTCCCTGGTTCAGACTGTGTCTTCTACAGCTGGATTCATAGTGGAACCGTTGCAAGAGCAGCATACTGTGTGGAGGCTAACAGTCCACGGATTGGAAATAAGACTCCTATTGCATAGCATTTTCACCCATTCCAGGTTTTACCAGGAACTTGACTAGCCACAGTGTGTGAAGGTAACAAGTTCAGGTGTCTTATTAAACTCATAGCAACACCAGGAATAGATCAAACTGCTATGCAATGGGAGCCTTATTTCCATCCCTGCCGTCTGATTATGTGTCTTGAGCACCACTTTTTCGATTGTGAAGAAAAGAAATTGCCGTGGTTAAAGTTGAAACGTTTTGAGGGGGTCATCTGAACCCAACGCCCCTAAGGAACCGCTTCTTTCTTTCTTTCTTTGTCTTGGTCAGAAATGGAAGAAGAGTTGGTTCATCCTGTACCCTGCCAGCCAGAACGGGATCGCCCGGCTCGAGTACTTCGACTGCAGCAACCCTGGCGAGAAGCCCAGCACCAAGAAGATGGACAAGAAGATCATCCGGCTGGCCGAGTGCATCAGCATCCTGCCCGCCATCACAGAGACCTGCCCCAAGGAGAGCATGGCCGCCTTCTGTGTGGAGACCAATGAGAAGGTCCATGTCTTTGCCACGGAGAAGCAAGCCACGGCAGAGTGGATTGAGAAGCTGTGTGAGATAGCCTTCCAGGTACAGCAGAGGGGAGTCAGGACAGTCAAAACCAGGGGGGGTTACAGCAGAGGGGAGTCAGGACAGTCAAAACCAGGGGGGGTTACAGCAGAGGGGAGTCAGGACAGTCAAAACCAGGGGGGGTTACAGCAGAGGGGAGTCAGGACAGTCCAAACCAGGGGGGGTTACAGCAGAGGGGAGTCAGGACAGTCCAAACCAGGGGGGGTTACAGCAGAGGGGAGTCAGGACAGTCAAAACCAGGGGGGGTTACAGCAGAGGGGAGTCAGGACAGTCCAAACCAGGGGGGGTTACAGCAGAGGGGAGTCAGGACAGTCAAAACCAGGGGGGGTTACAGCAGAGGGGAGTCAGGACAGTCAAAACCAGGGGGGGTTACAGCAGAGGGGAGTCAGGACAGTCCAAACCAGGGGGGGTTACAGCAGAGGGGAGTCAGGACAGTCAAAACCAGGGGGGGTTACAGCAGAGGGGAGTCAGGACAGTCCAAACCAGGGGGGGTTACAGCAGAGGGGAGTCAGGACAGTCCAAACCAGGGGGGGTTACAGCAGAGGGGAGTCAGGACAGTCAAAACCAGGGGGGGTTACAGCAGAGGGGAGTCTGAGGACGGGTCCATCCTGCTGTTGATTCATCAATCGGAGCAGGCGCAAGGTTGATTCATCGATTCATCAAAGTTTGTTCATTTGAGTTTTCTGCACTGCTGTAAAGAAGCCGTTGACAGTCTGGAGCAGATTAGTGAATTTCAAAGATTTTAAAAAGGGTTTCTTGCAGTAAGTTGTGAGGGAGGTCAATTTTAATTGCTGACATTTGCACTACAGTTTCTTTCATTAAATAAGTAAGACATTTTGCAGAACAAATGTTGTTTGCTGTACAATAACAAGAATAAGGCAATTACAGCTGAATGAGTACGACTGGGAAAACAGTGAAGGACAGTCTGGACCGAGGAATGGTCATCGGCTACTAGGAACACCACCATTTCCAGCTCTGCAGTTCTAATAGCGCATTATTTGCAATAACTAACCATTAGTAAAATGGCATCTGACACACTGCTTTATCTTCAGAAAAATGACCTAATTTGTTTTAAAACAGGTGTATTAAAGTGTTAGTGAATATCCCGCAGTGTTTGTAAGAAACACATTCTTTCCTTTTTCCCAGGACATGTTTGGCAGGTAAGTGGTTTCTCTTAGGAGTATCTCAGTGTATCCAGTTCTTGCTTCCTCCTGCAACGCTGTCGCTGCTCTGATTGAAATGATTGGTGTATTGTGGGAACAGAAAACCAGCATTGTTGCAGGAGAGAACGAGATCCAGATGCACTGCGATCCTTATGAGAGAAATTCTCCTTCTCGAGTCCTGAAACCCTAGATGGATAATGCTTAAAAACAAAACAAACCCAAATGCCTCAAGGGCAGTTCTTTATTCACGTTAATCACAGAGGGTCAGTACACTATGTGCTTTGGCATGAATCCTGCTTGTAGGGAATCCATGGAACATCACTTAATGACTGAGCTGCCAGCTACTAGCTGATAATAGTGTTGATCTTGATGCACTGTATGGAGTGTACCTGATGTAATATTAATACTCATGCACGCAACAGCACTTCTAGCAATATACTACAGAGTGGAGCTCTATTACTGTTACTGCACTTCAGCAATATACTACAGAGTGGAGCTCTATTACTGTTACTGCACTTCAGCAATATACTACAGAGTGGAGCTCTATTACTGTTACTGCACTTCAGCAATATACTACAGAGTGGAGCTCTATTACTGTTACTGCACTTCAGCAATATACTACAGAGTGGAGCTCTATTACTGTTACTGCACTTCAGCAATATACTACAGAGTGAGGTTCTATTCTCTCTCTCTCTCTCTCTCTCTCTCTCTGCTTTTCAGGGGAACATGGGAGACCTGAAGCACAGCAGTGGCTCAGACTCCAGCAGCCCTTCAAACAGCAAGTCTGAGATGGAGATGGCTGAGAACCTCATCTACTACTCCCGGGACGAAGGTAGGGGCTGCGTCAACCAACCAGCCAATCAATCAGTCGACCAACCAACCAGCCAGCCAATCAATCAGTCAACCAAACAGCAAATCAATCAATCAACCAGCCAGCCAATCAATCAACCAACCAGCCAGCCAATCAATCAGTCGACCAACCAACCAGCCAGCCAATCAATCAACCAACCAGCCAGCCAATCAATCAGTCAACCAAACAGCAAATCAATCAACCAACCAGCCAGCCAATCAATCAACCAACCAGCCAGCCAATCAATCAACCAACCAGCCAGCCAATCAATCAATCAACCAGCCAGCCAATCAATCAACCAACCAGCCAGCCAATCAATCAATCAACCAGCCAGCCAATCAATCAACCAACCAGCCAGCCAATCAATCAACCAGCCAATCAATCAATCAATCGATCAATTGATATTTTTATTAATGTTATGATCGCTAAGATATAACAAAAACTCAGCCAGGTAGATAAACCCAGTCAGGCAGGCACAGGCCAGAATGATCTACCTAACTTGAGTTTTGAATGACTGGTGGTGATCCCCAACACCGCCAA
Source organism: Polyodon spathula (assembly GCF_017654505.1). Classification (NCBI taxonomy): domain Eukaryota; kingdom Metazoa; phylum Chordata; class Actinopteri; order Acipenseriformes; family Polyodontidae; genus Polyodon; species Polyodon spathula. The sequence goes on along the minus strand of NC_054534.1, from coordinate 109,931,503 downwards.
TGCTGCCATTTTCCAGAGTAATATATAACAGTATGAGTTTTGATGAGCGTCTTTATCAATGTCTTGCATCACTGAGAATGTGATTTACCTGCAAGTTGGTAAGAAGTTTGCACAATGAATAAAATTTGCAGTTTTCCCATGTTTTTTAATACATTTTATTGTACCTGTGCTTTTCATTGCCTTCCTATGCTTTATCATGCTTTCACTGTGCTTTATTACAGTAGAGCTCTGCTTAGGTAGCAGACTGCGCTTTGGATTATAGACCTAGCTAGAGCAGAGCAATTGTGGAAGGTACAGCAGGTACTGCAGCAGTAGTTTGTTGTGTTCTGTGTAGTGAAACCTCCAGCCCTGCACTCACACCCTGGGAGTGACAGATATAGAGCCTGAGCCTAGAGCAGCTGCCCTGCTGTTGCACGCACAGTGAGACTTGTCATAGTGAGTGCTGACCTAGCAGGACGTTCCAGGAACAAGAAATTGCTTTAGACGCGTGTCAGCTGTGCTTGTTTCAACAGTATAACAGTGAAGAAAACGTTTTCCTAACTGAAAAAATAAAAACAAGAACATAAGAGAGTTTACAAACAAGAGTTTTCAATTCGACCCATCTTGCTCGTTTGGTTGTTAGTAGCTTATTGATCCCAGAATCTCATCAAGCAGCTTCTTGAAGGATCCCAGGGTGTCAGCTTCAACAACATTACTGGGGAGTTGATTCCAGACCCTCACAATTCTCTGTGTAAAAAAGTGCCACTTCTTTTCTGTTCTGAATGCCCCTTTGTCTAATCTCCATTTGTGACCCCCGGTCCTTGTTTCTTTTTTCAGGTCGAAAAACTGCCTTGGGTCGACATTGTCAATACCTTTTAGAATTTTGAATGCTTGAATTAGGTCGCCGCGTAGTCTTCTTTGTTCAAGACTGAATAGATTCAGTTCTTTTAGCCTGTCTGCATATGACATACCTTTTAAACCCAGAATAATTCTGGTCGTTCTTCTTTGCACTCTTTCTAGAGCAGCAATATCCTTTTTGTAGCGCAGTGACCAGAACTGAACACAATATTCAAGACGAGGTCTTACGAGTGAGGTCTTACAAGGATCCTGTGCAGTCTGAGTTTTCTTTCCCATCTGGTTCTTCATCCTGACTTGGCAATTAACCCATTGAGGATGTGCAGTGGATCTGCAGTGGATCTGCAGTGGGTCTGCAGTGGATCTGCAGTGGGTGCGCAGTGGGTGCGCAGTGGGTGCGCAGTGGATGCGCAGTGGGTCTGCAGTGGATGCGCAGTGGGTCTACAGTGGGTCCGCAGTGGATGTGCAGTGGGTGCACAGTGGGTGTGCAGTGGATGCGCAGTGGGTCTGCAGTGGGTCCGCAGTGGGTCCGCAGTGGGTCTGCTGTGGGTGTGCAGTGGATGCGCAGTGGGTGTGCAGTGGGTCTACAGTGGGTCCGCAGTGGATGTGCAGTGGGTCCGCAGTGGATGGGCAGTGGGCCAGGGTTAAAGTTGTGCACATTTGATGTAAACCCTCTTGAGCATGTTTGATTTGACTCTTGAGTCTGGTTCATGGTGCATCGGGCAGAGCTGGCCCTGTAAGGGTTATGAATAAGGTAAATGTGGAATTAACTACATTGCTATGCTACAAGGATGAGACCAGACCATGTTAGAAATCTTAGCAATGTTTATAATTTATTAGTTCCAACTCCCACATTACAATCTACATTGAACTTTAGTGTTTAGATACAATACGTGCCACTAGTATTAACAGAGCTAGACAATTGATCACATTTCCTGAACCCCTTGAGAGAGCCCACTGATTCACAGATGATCATGGAGGTATTAGAGGCTTCTCTGCCTGCATGCCTTTATGCCTCGTATTTCTACTATCGTAGGCTCAGGACATGCATGACTACAGTTCTCTTGTTATCATACTAATTATCAGGAAAAGCTTGCCATTCAGCGGTTACTCCATTCAAGTGCAACCAGCAGTAGCCACCCTGTTGTTATTTGTTTACCGAACTTTCCTTTCCCATACATTTCTGCACATGTTTTATCTCTCCAGTCATTCTAAAACAGTCACCTCCAGCAAACTGGTTTAACATTCCCTTGTCAGCAGAGCCTGGCTGCCTGGATACTGACTCTCTGCCTGCTTTGGTTTTGCAGTGAGTGAGTTCTGGGTGTCGGTGCAGAAGACAGAGGCGTCGGAGCGGTGTGGACTGCATGGCTCATACTGCCTGAAAGCTGACAAGGAGAACCTGCTGCTGAAGGAATCCAAGACCAAGCAGACCCTCTTTACCTGGCCCTACAAGCTTCTGCGCCGATATGGGCGAGACAAGGTGAGGGGCTGGCCCAGATGACACCATGCTGTGCCATGCAGTGTGTACATGTCAGGCTCTAGAAGGTCACTCCAATCGGATCAAACCCACACACATTACATGCAAGTTATACAATGACCCTTTGACAACTTGAACACGGTTTTGTTGTGCATATTAATGAGGTATTTGTTCTCTGAAAGTAGTTTTTGCGTTTTAACTTCAGTTTCTGTTTTGGGTCAGTCCGATCAATCTGTTTTACCACATGTCTCTTGTATTCTGTGTTTCTATTTGTGTGCACGTGTGGCAATGTCTTGTTTCTATGCTACGCCACGTCCTTTGCTGCAGTTAGTGCTGCTCTCCGGTTTTCACTCTCGTACAGCAGCTGCACCGCAGCCACGAGGTCAAAGGATGTGGTTCAGCATGAACTACCTTATGACGTGGGCCATGGGCTTTCATTGAGACATGTGATGACCAGAACCCAGGCCATCGGAGGAGAACATTAATAAAATCATTAACCTGGGGCAGTGCGGACTCTCCTACCATCAACAACATGACATTAATAACATCATTAACCTGGGGCAGTGCGGACTCTCCTACCATCAACAACATGACATTAATAACATCATTAACCTGGGGCAGTGCGGACTCTCCTCACACCATCAACAACATGACATTAACAACATCATTAACCTGGGGCAGTGCGGACTCTCCTACCATCAACAACATGACATTAACAACATCATTAACCTGGGGCAGTGCGGACTCTCCTACCATCAACAACATGACATTAACAACATCATTAACCTGGGGCAGTGCGGACTCTCCTACCATCAACAACATGACATTAACAACGGACTCTCCTACCATCATTAACCTGGGGCAGTGCGGACTCTCCTACCATCAACAACATGACATTAACAACATCATTAACCTGGGGCAGTGCGGACTCTCCTACCATCAACAACATGACATTAACAACATCATTAACCTGGGGCAGTGCGGACTCTCCTACCATCAGCAACATGACATTAATAACATCATTAACCTGGGGCAGTGCGGACTCTCCTACCATCAACAACATGACATTAATAACATCATTAACCTGGGGCAGTGCGGACTCTCCTACCATCAACAACATGACATTAACAACATCATTAACCTGGGGCAGTGCGGACTCTCCTACCATCAACAACATGACATTAACAACATCATTAACCTGGGGCAGTGCGGACTCTCCTACCATCAACAACATGACATTAACAACATCATTAACCTGGGGCAGTGCGGACTCTCCTACCATCAACAACATGACATTGACATAACAACATCATTAACCTGGGGCAGTGCGGACTCTCCTACCATCAACATCAACAACATTAACAACATCATTAATGACATTAACAACATCATTAACCTGGGGCAGTGCGGACTCTCCTACCATCAACAACATGACATTAACAACATCATTAACCTGGGGCAGTGCGGACTCTCCTACCATCAACAACATGACATTAACAACATCATTAACCTGGGGCAGTGCGGACTCTCCTACCATCAACAACATGACATTAACAACATCATTAACCTGGGGCAGTGCGGACTCTCCTACCATCAACAACATGACATTAACAACATCATTAACCTGGGGCAGTGCGGACTCTCCTACCATCAACAACATGACATTAACAACATCATTAACCTGGGGCAGTGCGGACTCTCCTACCATCAACAACATGACATTAACAACATCATTAACCTGGGGCAGTGCGGACTCTCCTACCATCAACAACATGACATTAACAACATCATTAACCTGGGGCAGTGCGGACTCTCCTACCATCAACAACATGACATTAATAACATCATTAATGGGGCAGTGCGGACTCTCCACCTCAACAACATGACATTAACAACATTAACCTGGGGCAGTGCGGACTCTCCTACCATCAACAACATGACATTAACAACATCATTAACCTGGGGCAGTGCGGACTCTCCTACCATCAACAACATGACATTAACAACATCATTAACCTGGGGCAGTGCGGACTCTCCTACCATCAACAACATGACATTAACAACATCATTAACCTGGGGCAGTGCGGACTCTCCTACCATCAACAACATGACATTAACAACATCATTAACCTGGGGCAGTGCGGACTCTCCTACCATCAACAACATGACATTAACAACATCATTAACCTGGGGCAGTGCGGACTCTCCTACCATCAACAACATGACATTAACAACATCATTAACCTGGGGCAGTGCGGACTCTCCTACCATCAACAACATGACATTAACAACATCATTAACCTGGGGCAGTGCGGACTCTCCTACCATCAACAACATGACATTAACAACATCATTAACCTGGGGCAGTGCGGACTCTCCTACCATCAACAACATGACATTAACAACATCATTAACCTGGGGCAGTGCGGACTCTCCTACCATCAACAACATGACATTAACAACATCATTAACCTGGGGCAGTGCGGACTCTCCTACCATCAACAACATGACATTAACAACATCATTAACCTGGGGCAGTGCGGACTCTCCTACCATCAACAACATGACATTAACAACATCATTAACCTGGGGCAGTGCGGACTCTCCTACCATCAACAACATGACATTAACAACATCTAACCTGGGGCAGTGCACTCTCCTACCATCAACAACATGACATTAACAACATCATTAACCTGGGGCAGTGCGGACTCTCCTACCATCAACAACATGACATTAACAACATCATTAACCTGGGGCAGTGCGGACTCTCCTACCATCAACAACATGACATTAACAACATCATTAACCTGGGGCAGTGCGGACTCTCCTACCATCAACAACATGACATTAACAACATCATTAACCTGGGGCAGTGCGGACTCTCCTACCATCAACAACATGACATTAACAACATCATTAACCTGGGGCAGTGCGGACTCTCCTACCATCAACAACATGACATTAACAACATCATTAACCTGGGGCAGTGCGGACTCTCCTACCATCAACAACATGACATTAACAACATCATTAACCTGGGGCAGTGCGGACTCTCCTACCATCAACAACATGACATTAACAACATCATTAACCTGGGGCAGTGCGGACTCTCCTACCATCAACAACATGACATTAACAACATCATTAACCTGGGGCAGTGCGGACTCTCCTACCATCAACAACATGACATTAACAACATCATTAACCTGGGGCAGTGCGGACTCTCCTACCATCAACAACATGACATTAACAACATCATTAACCTGGGGCAGTGCGGACTCTCCTACCATCAACAACATGACATTAACAACATCATTAACCTGGGGCAGTGCGGACTCTCCTACCATCAACAACATGACATTAACAACATCATTAACCTGGGGCAGTGCGGACTCTCCTACCATCAACAACATGACATTAACAACATCATTAACCTGGGGCAGTGCGGACTCTCCTACCATCAACAACATGACATTAACAACATCATTAACCTGGGGCAGTGCGGACTCTCCTACCATCAACAACATGACATTAACAACATCATTAACCTGGGGCAGTGCGGACTCTCCTACCATCAACAACATGACATTAACAACATCATTAACCTGGGGCAGTGCGGACTCTCCTACCATGACAACAACATGACATTAAACAACATCATTAACCTGGGGCAGTGCGGACTCTCCTACCATCAACAACATGACATTAACAACATCATTAACCTGGGGCAGTGCGGACTCTCCTACCATCAACAACATGACATTAACAACATCATTAACCTGGGGCAGTGCGGACTCCTCCTACCATTAACAACATCAACCTGGGGCATGACATTGACATTAACAACATCATTAACCTGGGGCAGTGCGGACTCTCCTACCATCAACAACATGACATTAACAACATCATTAACCTGGGGCAGTGCGGACTCTCCTACCATCAACAACATGACATTAACAACATCATTAACCTGGGGCAGTGCAGATTCTCCTCACACTAACTGCCATAAAACATTATGAGAAAACTCTCCAAAAAAAGTTACCAAATCAGTAACAAACCAGTCAGACATTTAATTGAGGGGTTTGTGGGTAGCCTGAAGTGGGTTTGTATTTGTTTAAATACTCTAATTGGTGATTTTTTTTTTCCTTTTAAGAAAGAAAATGTGCTAATGCCTTGAGAATAGCCTTGAGAATGCCGACGCAAAATCAGTGTTTTTTATTTTTCTTTTTTAAACGTTTACAAAATATAATCCTGAAAATATCTTGTTCTGGTTTGAGAAATCATGTTCAGTAGTTAATATACTGTACTGGTACTGCAGAATGAAAATACATGGAGGAAATCCAGCGACTGCAACAAAGTACAGAGTAAATAACCAAAAGGACTCTGTTTTGATACAGGCGCCACTCCGGTCAGACAGACCACGAACTCTGAAGGTCCATTTTACAGAGCGTATGTGAATGCAAATGTTTATAACAGGGAGACCATGTGGGTGAAATAAAATATATGGTTGTTTAAGGCCTGCCATCCAATCACCATGCCATGTCATGCATTTAAGAAGCGTCCTTTGGTTATGAGCATAAACCAATATCACATGACGACGGAGACCCTGTTCATAAGTGTAGTGCTTGAAATGGAGTAACGTCTCACAAACCCCAAATCCATCCTTGAAGCTCTGTGAATGGGGCCTGCTATACTGGGATTTCAGCTGTTCTGTATGGAAACAAACAAGAGCTCCCTGGGTTTGAACCTGATTAAACAGGCCTGTTCTACACCTGTGTTTGTTATCGTTTTCCACTGGAGCCGAATAGAACAGACCTCACCAGCCACTGATTATCAAACCCTATTTTTTCTAGGCTTTTTAAACATTTCAAAACCTGTTTGCCACGTCTTCTTTTAATTTTTTGGTTTGTTGCCTGTTTTTCCATTTTTCTGACGAACGCTTGCTTAGCAGCCTCAAACCACGATCAAGTATGCTTGTTTTTTTTTTATTTTTTAATTAGGTCAAAGTTAATCATGTTAAAAACTGCAACTTGTGTGTTTCCTGTGCTTTTGTCTGATGCAACTCTCAAGGCCATTTCAGAGAATTGCAACCCAGCTTAACCCAAATACACACTCACATTGCATGTAGGGCTGTATGCATAACCCAGGTTAATCTCTTAGATGTGTGCAACATTCTTAGCTGCACTTAACCTGTGGTTATTGTAGTCACTTATTCTTCAAGCTTGTTTAAGTTCTACGTTTCAGACCTGGCTAACCAAAACACAACATAATTAGTTTGTCTTGTTTTTAAGCTCTTTCAGTCACATTCTTGCAGTGCTAAAATTGATTTTTTTACTGCTAATTTTAAATAATCACTTCAAATGTATTGTTATAAAAAAATATTTTTAAATTTTTTTTTTTTTTTGCAATTCAATAGTATATTAACCCTTCGTCAGTGGTGATGGGGTGCAAACAAACCTATCTGAAAAGCTCCTGTGGTGCCTGCACTGTTGTATTTGTTTGTATAGGATGTAGCAAGTAGAGGTCATCTAAAGAAACTGAAAGTGTGGGTTTCTTTGGTACACTCCCCAAGTGTGCTGCACAGTGTTATGAAATGTTCAGATTATTAAGTATGCATTAAATGGAAATACTGTGTAGAGTAAATATTGTAGGAAATCTCATAAAGGGCACGGTTAGTGACTGGCTGTGCTTGTCTCTGCCAGGTGATGTTCTCGTTCGAAGCCGGCCGGCGCTGTGACTCAGGTCCGGGGAACTTCACCTTCGAGACGAAGCAGGGCAACGAGATCTTCCAGATCGTGGAGGCCGCCATCAAGGAGCAGAAGGTGCAGGCGGAGGAGAACCGTCAGAGCTACCCCTCTCTGGACTCGGAAAGCCTGGCCAGCCAGCAGATACGCAGCGCCATCGCAGAGTCAGGGGGAGGGGGAGCGGCCACAGCATGGGCATCCAAGATCACAGAGCCGGAGTCAGACACCCCTGCGGGCAGCAAGCACGGCTCGGCTGACGGCATCTTCACCAAGAGGGACGGGCATCAGACGGAAGACAATCTCCTGAAGACACGCAACCTTCCTGATCCTCCGGGCCTGACCTCAAAATCCCCCAGCACTCCTCCCCGTTCCCCCGTGCTCAGACTCCCCAGGACCTCATCCCTGTTGAAGGACCAGGCCAACCTCTACTCCGAGCCCATGGATTCGGTGCGGCCGCCCAAGCCCTCTGTGGAGTCCTTGTACTCTGACCCCGTGGACAGCATCAAACCCCCGGCCCCCGCGCCCAGGCAGAGGCACGGTGCAGATGAGCCAGGCAAGCCAGAGCCCCTCTACTCCGACATCTATGACCGGGTCACCTACGACTTGGCACAGAAAGCGTCCGGGCTCATGTTCGTAGGAGGAGACAGGAACGGGGGGGCAGACCCTGAGGAGCACATTTACGACGAACCGGAAGGGAGGGCCTGGCAGCCGCCCCCCGCCGTCAGCTCCCTGTATGACGAGGCTCGCCTGGGAGCCAGTGCCTGGAGGAAGCAGGGCGTGGATGACCAGACGGGCCACGAGATCCCCTACAACCCCAGCACTGACAACTGCTGTGTGCCTCCCTATGAAAAGCAGCAGCAGCCCAAACCCAAGGCACCCAAACCAGCACCCAAGCCACAGATATCCAGGAAAGAGCCGCCACCCCTGCCCCTTGGCAAAGCCAACTTCAACAACTCCAACAACAAGGACATTTACAGCATGGTGATGAAGGGCAACAACAAAAATCTGCCCCTGAGGAACCGGGGCCAGGAGGACTTGCTACATGCTGGTGCCACCAGTTCTCCGGAATCAGTTTATGAAGACCTGGGAAGCCTCTAACCAACCTGCTTGGACAGTCTAGCAGGAAGTAAAGAGCTGGAACGCTTTTCCTGGACAGCATTTCGGTTTATTCTTTTCTTGGATCTGCTCCTCGTCCATCAGGAGCAATCAGGACATGATGTACTGAGTCAGTGTGTGAGGTCAGTCCCAGAGGAGCTGCACCCTGTCATCCCCAGCGCTGGCACTGGTACTTCGAGACAAAACGTTTACAAGGAAACTTGGTTAGCACGTTCTTCAGCACAAGCTATTGAGAGTGTCATAATCTGGGGATGTATGGAGGAGCCCGTTATAAACATGCCTCAACGTTTCAATGACATTTTAAATTTAGCCAAACCTTACGTATGCCAATCTGTGCCAAATTAAATTGCAAATGTGAATGCAGTTTTTTTTTTTTTTTTTTTTTTTTTTTTTAATTACTCACACCCTGGTGGTGGTTTCTGTAGTCTCCCATTGCACTTTTAGTCTCAGACATTGCATTTGGGGTAATTATTTTTACAATTTCAATGGTTTTCTAGTGTAACCCCCCCCCCCCCTTGTTCCCACATTTTCCACATACATTTATATTTTCATTAAGTAAAACTTAGATGTTCTATTTTTTAAGTAGTAAAACTTGTCCTTAGGAGAAGTTTTATTTTATATACTTTTATGTGCGTGCATGAGTGTGTGGTGTATGTGCGTGCATGAGTGTGTGTTTTAATCTACAGCCAGCGCCAGATGCTTTTCTCTTGCAAAGTGCTCCAAATCGGGGCTCTTCAGCCTGCTTCTTGTCAGCTGTCTTCATGGTCCACACAGAGCATTGTCATGTGACCATGCCCACGGTGAAGCAGTCACTGCATGGCATCCAGCAGTGTACAGGGATTCTCACGGCCGCATGTCTGCAGATTGGACCTGCTGTAGGAAGGAAAGCATTGGGAGCAGAATGCTGGGAGTCGTCAAGGAATACAGCCAAGTCTGCTCAGTTGAGTAATAACTGAAACCGCAACATTGTCAAGCCTTGTACCCACAGCACTGATTTTTAATGGACTAGCTACTGACATACAGGATCAGGGACTGTGAATGAAGTGAATGGGGACCAGGTTGATCATCATGCATTATTGAGTGAACAAGATGGAAGTCAGTCAACGTTGCTCATCTATGGCTCTTTCAGGACCTTGTTCCTATCCTTTGCCATTAATTATTGAATTGAGCAGTCCTATTGACATAGCTGGAATGAGAACTGAAATGGCCGCTCGCACTAGCTGTATGAAATGTTGACTCCGTGATGGTGAATAAAGGTGATCGCATGCTCTCAGTGCATTATGTAGATTGTGCAGATTGGTAGAATAGCCAGGTGAGCACCGCTGGTCTGGATGTATTTTATTTAAAGTTGTGTTTTCATGTATTTTGTTTTTCATTTTACGTGTGCCCTCTGTTCAGACATATTAAGGTACAAGCTTAACTAACAAGCACATTTATATCTTACCTGTAGGAAAATACATGCTATGACCACTGTGAAAATATGGGCCTTATTGCCGTAGCTTTCATATTTCTTGGTCCTGTGTTGTTTGGTGGTCGCTTTCAGCACAGATGTTTATAGGCACTTTTAATTAAAATAAGGCTATTATAACCTCATAAAATACATTAAACTAAAAAACAATCACATATTCCTTATTATTATTTTTTTTTATAATTCAGGTTGAACAAAGTTTACCACAATGAGATTCTCCTCCCACTCCCACGCTTTCCTCAGATGCATCAGGATAATATTTAACTTGCTGCTAGTTGCTTTGTTTTTAGATCATTAACTTCCCTAAACAGGCATTCTACAGACAGTTCCTGACTGAATTAACACCACGTTCAATAAACCAGCAGTGCTGCAAAAAGGGCTCTTATCAGAAATGTAAACATGAGCTGTACTAGATGAGGCCTTTGAAGCAGAGTTTTACCCTTTCAGCACCAGCCTTTTATTTCCCCCTGCCTCAGCCCTGGAAGTGGAGTTTGCATTAAAAGAATGCGCCTGGTTCTGAAGTGAGTGCCTTGCTGCTTCTCTGTGACTGGCAAAGAGAGTCCTGTGCATTGTCAGACAACAGCAGAGTGTTTAAAGTCCTTTTTTTTTACTGCTCTCTGCTGTTGGCTCTCAGTCCTCTAGTCATTTGCTTTCAGGTGGTGCTGAATTAATATGAATGTAGTTTGCAAACATGCAGCAGCATATATGATAAACACCAGTAATAGTACAGTGTTAACACTACTGCACAGCGCAGAGGAACAGATGTGGTCTGCGGTGCTGTCTGTCACAGCAGGTGTGACGGGGGGGTGGTGGTACTATGTGCTTATTGAGACTGAACACTGGCGAGATTATAGGCACATCACACATGAGCCTGCACTGAATAGCAAGGTAGTAAGCTCTCAAAAAAAAGAATCTGAATAACCTTTAATGAAAGGATGGCGGACTGCGCAGTGACCTGATCCTCACACCTGTCTCTTGTGAGATTTCATTGAACAGCATTATGCAAAGTTAAACATTGAAACGTCGCTTTCTTCTCCCAAGCCCGCCCCTCGTTTCTAAAGTAGCTGCATACTCTCTTCTCAATCAGCTACGTTTCATTTTCAGACGCATTTCACCAAAAAAGGGCAGGAAAGGTTTCACGAGCATGGCCTGTTAGCTGCTGGGGTTGTGTTTTACTCGACAGCTTCCTCTTTTCTGAACTTGTCAGTCATTAGATAAACCTGTTCTCTTCACAGGACCAGAGACAGATTGTACTGTACTCACTGTGATATTAGTCTGGCAATGATTCTAGGTGATCTAGTATCGTAATAGAGGTACAGTGTGTATCATGATACAAGACTGAAAGCACAGCATAGCTCACTTCAGTTCACCACGTGTTTCTTTAATGAAGAATAAGTGTGCTTTACAGTTGGCATGAATGTGTACTCTCCCAAACTACTTTCATTTACAACAATGCCCCTCATAAAATGATCATTTGATGGTATTATGGATCATGCAAGTATGTGGCGAGCATGTTAACAGTGTGGAGTGTACTGTGACCATGGGGACCTGATCACAGCCCAGCACACTGACAGACTCAACTGCAGAAGTGTTTGTCAGGTTGATTTCACTCTTGCTATCAGTATCTTGTCATGTCCTGGCCTGTAGATCACATGTTCGGATTACCACCAGACCATTGGACAGCAGTTGAAAGATAGCATAGGAAGTGATGAGAAAACAGGAAGCACCAGAAATTTGTAATTTTGAAAATATTTAAATATCTGCATTTGCTTATTTGCTGGCCTCTCTCTCTCTCTCTCCACTGCTGTGCAAAAGTCTTAGACACATTCAGGAGTTACAATACATATCGATGTTATGAGCATCATAAGAATTTACTCCGAGCCTCCACTAGTGTTTTCCACTATTATAACAACTTTGACTGTTATTAATACAGCTTAGTGTGGGTGAGAAGAAGCCAAGCTTGTCATTTAGCAATCTTTAATCAGAATCTTCTGAAACTTGTGCTCACAACAACTCAAAGTAAACTATACATGAACAGCTAATATGAAGTGTTGTAGTAGCTAATCCATCACATTTACACAGTGCTTCTCAACAGGGGGGGGACATGGCGCGGGCTGATTCTATGGTAGTATAAACTACCCACCCCTCCCCAAAATGTGCAAAATGCTTAAGACTTTTGCACAGCAGTGTGTGTGTGTGTGTGTGTGTATATATATATATATATATATATATATATATATATAGATATATATACGAGAATATAAACAAGAGAAAGGAATCTGTTGTGAATGGTCTAGTCATGTAAACGTTATTGTTCATAAACAATAACTATACATATTAAAGGCTATGTCCTATTTGTGATTCCAGGAGTAGTTACTATGGAATATTATGCTTTGGACACTGTTAATTAAAGCTGATTAAAAGGGTTCGTTTTGCAATGTGATGTGTGGGCTTCTTTTTGTCGACTGGTATTCAAATTTAGAAGGATGAAAACAGTGTTGCTGAATGTAGAAACGAAATATATAATTCTATTCCGTAGAATAATTATATATTGTAATTATGACAGCTTACTGAATGATTATTATTGCAAAGCTTTAACTCGCAAGTTATTAAACAAAGCATGAAACTGTTGTTTGTTTGTTTTAAATGAAACCTTTTAATGAGTCTTTTAATGAGTATTTAACTTTATCCATTTAAAAACAGCAAACCACAGACACTTCCAAGCAAAAGTACCCCGAGACCTGACCAAGCAGAACGGCTGTGTATATCATTAATGTATTTATTCCACAGAACAGTCCTGGCTATGCTAGCGCTACACTGTAAAAGAGAGTCTCATTAGCATGACAGAAAGGAATACATTTTCAATGACGTGTTATACTGGGAACTGCTATAGAAAGTCTCATTAGCATGGTGAATGGAATACATTTTCAATGACATGTTATAGTGGGAACTGCTATAGAAAGTCTCATTAGCATGGTGAATGGAATACATTTTCAATGACGTGTTATACTGGGAACTGCTATAGAAAGTCTCATTAGCATGGTGAATGGAATACATTTTCAATGACGTGTTATACTGGGAACTGCTATAGAAAGTCTCATTAGCATGGTGAATGGAATACATTTTCAATGACGTGTTATAGTGGGAACTGCTATAGAAAGTCTCATTAGCATGGTGAATGGAATACATTTTCAATGACGTGTTATAGTGGGAACTGCTATAGAAAGTCTCATTAGCATGGTGAATGGAATACATTTTCAATGACATGTTATAGTGGGAACTGCTATAGAAAGTCTCATTAGCATGGTGAATGGAATACATTTTCAATGACGTGTTATAGTGGGAACTGCTATAGAAAGTCTCATTAGCCATGGTGAATGGAATACATTTTCAATGACATGTTATAGTGGGAACTGCTATAGAAAGTCTCCCATGGTGAATGGAATACATTTTCAATGACATGTTATACTGGGAACTGCTATAGAAAGTCTCATTAGCATGGTGAATGGAATACATTTTCAATGACGTGTTATGTGGGAACTGCTATAGAAAGTCTCATTAGCATGGTGAATGGAATACATTTTCAATGACATGTTATAGTGGGAACTGCTATAGAAAGTCTCATTAGCATGGTGAATGGAATACATTTTCAATGACGTGTTATACTGGGAACTGCTATAGAAAGTCTCATTAGCATGGTGAATGGAATACATTTTCAATGACATGTTATAGTGGGAACTGCTATAGAAAGTCTCATTAGCATGGTGAATGGAATACATTTTCAATGACATGTTATAGTGGGAACTGCTATAGAAAGTCTCATTAGCATGGTGAATGGAATACATTTTCAATGACGTGTTATACTGGGAACTGCTATAGAAAGTCTCATTAGCATGGTGAATGGAATACATTTTCAATGACATGTTATAGTGGGAACTGCTATAGAAAGTCTCATTAGCATGGTGAAAGGAATACATTTTCAATGATGTTATAGTGGGAACTGTGCTATAAGGTGGTCAAGCCATGGCGCAATTTTCCCACAATGCCATTACACAGCACTAATTACGGCTCCCAAAAAAAGTACTATATGTAAAACTTTGCAGGAGTCCACCTTAAATAAACAGCTTTACCATATTTGTCATGTGGGTTTCTCATAGCAGAGCATGAGCGGTGCATACCTTCGCGTGTGCTTGCTTGTTGCTTTCGTCAAGGCAATGCTGTTAATCAGGCATTGCTTGCAGATGAATCCCCAGCTGCAGTGATGTTTCTTATTCACAAACACTCCAGAGGTTATTATTTTGTTACCTAGTGCATGGATTTTTTTTTCAAAGGCGTGGCTATACAAAGGTTAACAGATTGCTGCCCTGCCTTTCTTTGAACTAAAGATGAATAATAATCATCCCGTGCAGTTTTGGGTTCACAAGAAGGTTAAACTACATATTAACTTACAGGAGATCCCTGCAGATATTCTAATGTCATGACAAGGGCTTTGATGAGCACATGCTGTGCTATGGTGAGTGGTGAGTGAGTGTTATATGGGATGTTTTGAGCTAAAATTGAGATGGTGGGCGCAACGTGTAGTATTCCATAGATACACACTAGTCAAATGTGTGTCTATGGGATACTACACGTTGCGTCCACCTCATGACGGACTCCAGGCCTGTCAGGAACTCGTCCTCGTGCTGGATCCAGGCCTGTCAGGAACTCGTCCTCGTGCTGCATGCAGGCCTGTCAAACTCGTCCTGGTGCTGGACTCCAGGCCTGTCAGGAACTCATCCTCGTGCTGCATGCAGGCCTGTCAGGAACTCGTCCTCGTGCTGGACTCCAGGCCTGTCAAACTCGTCCTGGTGCTGGACTCCAGGCCTGTCAGGAACTCGTCCTCGTGCTGCATGCAGGCCTGTCAGGAACTCGTCCTCGTGCTGGACTCCAGGCCTGTCAAACTCGTCCTCGTGCTGGACTCCAGGCCTGTCAGGAACTCGTCCTCGTGCTGGACTCCAGGCCTGTCAGGAACTCGTCCTCGTGCTGGACTCCAGGCCTGTCAGGAACTCGTCCTCGTGCTGGACTCCAGGCCTGTCAGGAACTCGTCCTCGTGCTGGACTCCAGGCCTGTCAGGAACTCGTCCTCGTGCTGTATGCAGGCCTGCCTCCTCGTGCTGGACTCCAGGCCTGTCAGGAACTCGTCCTCGTGCTGCATGCAGGCCTGTCAGGAACTCATCCTCGTGCTGCATGCAGGCCTGTCAGGAACTCGTCCTCATGCTGGACTCCAGGCCTGTCAGGAACTCGTCCTCATGCTGGACTCCAGGCCTGTCAGGAACTCGTCCTCATGCTGGACTCCAGGCCTGTCAGGAACTCGTTCTCGTGCTGGACTCCAGGCCTGTCAGGAACTCGTCCTCGTCACAACAAAGTGTCACCTCATAGGAGTGGTTCTGTGATGCTTTGGTTTAATGATATCCCTTATAGATATCTCAATGTTATTCTTTGTGTCGATTGTTAGTAAAAAAAAGGGGTACAGTTAACTGATATACACAATTCTTACATAAGGTTTAATGTGCAATTATATTACCATATACAATGCTGTCCAAATACTTTTTCTTATCTCTAATGAAAATTGAAGATATGCAAATGTTTAATATTACATAAACTGCATCATGATAACTTTGCCTTAGGTCACAATGGCAGTGAGTTTGAACTACAAAGTGAAGCAATATGTAGCCACCAAGAAACAGACTTCTCATATATAGCATTGCTTTTGAAATGTCTGCATATTACAAACTAAAGTATAAAATACAAGCAAAGAACCAGCAAAGCGCTAATAATGCAGTCCAAATCAAATGGATTTGAAAGATGTTTAAGTTAAAATGTTTAAAAATATTTGTGATTCAAGATGGTTTGCAGGTCCTTCTATATTGTCTGTACAGCACATGGCAATATGCCAGTGGTGACAACAGCAGCTCTTGGGAGGATATAAAAGGCATGTCATATGCAGACAGCCTAAAAGAATTGAATCTGTTCAGTCTTGAACAAAGAAGACTACGTGGCGACCTAATTCAAGCATTCAAAATTCTAAAAGGTATTGACAGTGTCGACCCAAGGGACTTTTTCAGCCTGAAAAAAGAAACAAGGACCAGGGGTCACAAATGGAGTTTAGAAAAAGGGGCATTCAGAACAGAAAATAGGAGGCACTTTTTTACACAGAGAATTGTGAGGGTCTGGAATCAACTCCCCAGTAATGTTGTTGAAGCTGACACCCTGGGATCCTTCAAGAAGCTGCTTGATGAGATTTTGGGATCAATAAGCTAACAACCAAACGAGCAAGATGGGCCGAATGGCCTCCTCTCGTTTGTAAACTTTCTTATGTTCTTATGTTCTTATGGCTGCCATGGCTACCAGCGTTTTCCTTCTTCAGTCACAGTATGACTCAATGTACTTTCAGCAGACACACGGGCCACATGTTTTTTTTTTATAATGACCTAAAAAAAAAAATATATTCCGTATATATACTTGCGCTATTTTGAAGGAAGTGCAAAATTCTACACAATTTTCTTCAAAACATGAACTAAATAGCAAAAAACAGCAAAACATTTCAAATAGCCTGTCCTGTATATAAAATGCTTCTTGCATGTGATTAGGTGCATCAGCGGCTCGTGACACGATGAATCGTATTACCAGAGGGATGCACCGTGATCAAAAGCACTGCACAGGTACTTTCAGTCTACCAAATGGCTCTTGAGTGATACATAAATATGATTTACTGTATATTTGGAATGAACACACTCAAATGTTGTCTTTACAAAATAACCCATCACTAATGATCACTTGATGTTGTTAGCCAGCTGCCATCAGAACCATATCACATATCGTGATGTATGTCGTAGCGTCACATGCAGATCGTTTATCATTGCACCCCTAAATCAATGTATGCTTGTCAAGCTAGTTGTGGTTATAGCAGACATTGTGTTGCTACAGTACTTGTACACCAGGTTTAGTTATGATTAGAGCACCACCTAGTGTTCATACTGAGACTAAAGGATAAAATAGATCAAACAGAATTGGTATGCGTGCTGTTGGTTGCACTGCAGCTTTGAAGAATCCTGATCTTCAACCACATTAGGCATGTGCCAGACAAGAGAGATGCACCCTCACATGCCATGTGCATTTCCCTAGTCACCCAGAGAGATGCACCCTGTAGGGAGTCCTGTCCAGGAGGAGGCTGCTCTGGGGACCGCTGCTGTCTGCGCTGTGTCTGCTGTGTGTAGGGAGTCCTGCCCAGGAGGAGGCTGCTCTGGGGACCGCTGCTGTCTGCGCTGTGTCTGCTGTGTGTAGGGAGTCCTGTCCAGGAGGAGGCTGCTCTGGGGGCCGCTGCTGTCTGCGCTGTGTCTGCTGTGTGTAGGGAGTCCTGCCCAGGAGGAGGCTGCTCTGGGGGCCGCTGCTGTCTGCGCTGTGTCTGCTGTGTGTAGGGAGTCCTGCCCAGGAGGAGGCTGCTCTGGGGGCCGCTGCTGTCTGCGCTGTGTCTGCTGTGTGTAGGGAGTCCTGTCCAGGAGGAGGCTGCTCTGGGGGCCGCTGCTGTCTGCGCTGTGTCTGCTGTGTGTAGGGAGTCCTGCCCAGGAGGAGGCTGCTCTGGGGACCGCTGCTGTCTGCGCTGTGTCTGCTGTGTGTAGGGAGTCCTGCCCAGGAGGAGGCTGCTCTGGGGACCGCTGCTGTCTGCGCTGTGTCTGCTGTGTGTAGGGAGTCCTGCCCAGGAGGAGGCTGCTCTGGGGAGTCTGCTGTGTGTAGGGAGTCCTGCCCAGGAGGAGGCTGCTCTGGGGACCGCTGCTGTCTGCGCTGTGTCTGCTGTGTGTAGGGAGTCCTGTCCAGGAGGAGGCTGCTCTGGGGACCGCTGCTGTCTGCGCTGTGTCTGCTGTGTGTAGGGAGTCCTGCCCAGGAGGAGGCTGCTCTGGGGACCGCTGCTGTCTGCGCTGTGTCTGCTGTGTGTAGGGAGTCCTGTCCAGGAGGAGGCTGCTCTGGGGACCGCTGCTGTCTGCGCTGTGTCTGCTGTGTGTAGGGAGTCCTGCCCAGGAGGAGGCTGCTCTGGGGACCGCTGCTGTCTGCGCTGTGTCTGCTGTGTGTAGGGAGTCCTGCCCAGGAGGAGGCTGCTCTGGGGACCGCTGCTGTCTGCGCTGTGTCTGCTGTGTGTAGGGAGTCCTGCCCAGGAGGAGGCTGCTCTGGGGGCCGCTGCTGTCTGCGCTGCGTCTGCTGTGTGTAGGGAGTCCTGCCCAGGAGGAGGCTGCTCTGGGGACCGCTGCTGTCTGCGCTGTGTCTGCTGTGTGTAGGGAGTCCTGCCCAGGAGGAGGCTGCTCTGGGGACCGCTGCTGTCTGCGCTGTGTCTGCTGTGTGTAGGGAGTCCTGCCCAGGAGGAGGCTGCTCTGGGGGCCGCTGCTGTCTGCGCTGCGTCTGCTGTGTGTAGGGAGTCCTGCCCAGGAGGAGGCTGCTCTGGGGACCGCTGCTGTCTGCGCTGTGTCTGCTGTGTGTAGGGAGTCCTGCCCAGGAGGAGGCTGCTCTGGGGACCGCTGCTGTCTGCGCTGTGTCTGCTGTGTGTAGGGAGTCCTGCCCAGGAGGAGGCTGCTCTGGGGGCCGCTGCTGTCTGCGCTGTGTCTGCTGTGTGTAGGGAGTCCTGCCCAGGAGGAGGCTGCTCTGGGGGCCGCTGCTGTCTGCGCTGTGTCTGCTGTGTGTAGGGAGTCCTGTCCAGGAGGAGGCTGCTCTGGGGACCGCTGCTGTCTGCGCTGTGTCTGCTGTGTGTAGGGAGTCCTGTCCAGGAGGAGGCTGCTCTGGGGACCGCTGCTGTCTGCGCTGTGTCTGCTGTGTGTAGGGAGTCCTGTCCAGGAGGAGGCTGCTCTGGGGACCGCTGCTGTCTGCGCTGTGTCTGCTGTGTGTAGGGAGTCCTGTCCAGGAGGAGGCTGCTCTGGGGGCTGCTGCTTTATGCGCTGTGTCTGCTGGTTGCTTTTCAGGCTCAGATGGTTGTATGCAAGATCCACGTCCAGTACGTCCAGCAAACTTTTTTCTTTTTTGCTAATGGAAGAGGATGGAGGCTGGGTTCAAGCCGCCGATCCTGCACACCTCAAGGGAGGCTATACCACCATGCAAAAGTGCCATGCTCGTCTGCATTCGTGGCTATAGAGATTTTACCCTCATCTCACTGGTGGAGGAGCACAAATGACCTTTTGAAGTCCTTTGTGCTGCCGCGATTCCGCTCACCCTCAGGGTGTGACAGAGGCGTGGAACCTCTGCTGGTTTGAATCCAGTTCACCCCAGTCCAGCTGCCAGCAGTTTAAGGGCCTGATGATGAGAGGAAGCCTGAAGAACACAGACTCACACACCCCACCAGATTTCAGGGCCCTGCAACACAAGGCGGAAATGACATTCACAAACATCTGATGGGAAATGTTGATCGAACGGCACCAGACTACAGTATGGGTGCTTCTCGAATCAAAACATTTTCTTTATACGATATATTGAAGGCAGTTAAACTCCCTGGATTGTATCAACTACCTATCACTGTTTCTCCAGGGAGTACCCCTGAAAACAGTTGTTTCAGAGACATCCAGGTGGATCCCACAACTGTAAAAACGCTCCCTGATAGGGCTTCTCCCCGTGGGGTATGTTAATCAGATCAACCCCTTAACAAAGGTTCTGGGCTTATATAAATGAGTTATAGGATAATTGTGAGATAAATTGCAAAAAGAACATACATAAGAACATAAGAAAGTTTACAAACGAGAGGAGGCCATTCGGCCCATCTTGCTCGTTTGGTTGTTAGTAGCTTATTGATCCCAGAATCTCATCAAGCAGCTTCTTTAAGGATCCCAGGGTGTCAGCTTCAACAACATTACTGGGGAGTTGATTCCAGACCCTCACAATTCTCTGTGTAAAAAAGTGCCTCCTATTTTCTGTTCTGAATGCCCCTTTGTCTAATCTCCATTTGTGACCCCTGGTCCTTGTTTCTTTTTTCAGGCTGAAAAAGTCCCTTGGGTCAACACTGTCAATACCTTTTAGAATTTTGAATGCTTGAATTAGGTCGCCACGTAGTCTTCTTTGTTCAAGACTGAACAGATTCAATTCTTTTAGCCTGTCTGCATAGAACATGCCTTTTAAGCCCGGAATAATTTTGGTCGCTCTTCTTTGCACTTTTTCTAGAGCAGCAATATCTTTTTTATAGCGAGGTGACCAGAACTGCACACAATATTCAAGATGAGGTCTTACTAGTGCATTGTATAGTTTTAACATTACTTCCTTTGATTTAAATTCAACACTTTTCACAATGTATCCGAGCATCTTGTTAGCCTTTTTTATAGCTTCCCCACATTGTCTAGATGAAGACATTTCTGAGTCAATAAAAACTCCTAGGTCTTTTTCATAGATTCCTTCTCCAATTTCAGTATCTCCCACATGGTATTTATAATGCACATTTTTATTTCCTGCGTGCAGTACCTTACACTTTTCTCTATTAAATGTCATTTGCCATGTGTCTGCCCAGTTCTGAATCTTGTCTAGATCATTTTGAATGACCTTTGCTGCTGCAACAGTGTTTGCCACTCCTCCTACTTTTGTGTCGTCTGCAAATTTAACAAGTTTGCTTACTATACCAGAATCTAAATCATTAATGTAGATTAGGAATAGCAGAGGACCTAATACTGATCCCTGTGGTACACCACTGGTTACCACACTCCATTCTGAGGTTTTTCCTCTAATCAGTACTTTCTGTTTTCTACATGTTAACCACTCCCTAATCCATGTACATGTGTTTCCTTGAATCCCAACTGTGTTCAGTTTGAGAATTAATCTTTTGTGTGGGACTTTGTCAAAAGCTTTCTGGAAATCTAAATAAACCATGTCATATGCTTTGCAATTATCCATTATCGATGTTGCATCCTCAAAAAAATCAAGCAAGTTAGTTAGACACGATCTCCCTTTCCTAAAACCATGTTGACTGTCTCCCAGGACCCTGTTACCATATAGGTAATTTTCCATTTTGGATCTTATTATAGTTTCCATAAGTTTGCATATAATAGAAGTCAGGCTTACTGGTCTGTAGTTACCTGGTTCAGTTTTGTTTCCCTTTTTGTGGATCGGTATTACGTTTGCAATTTTCCAGTCTGTCGGTACCACCCCTGTGTCAAGAGACTGCTGCATGATCTTGGTTAGCGGTTTGTAAATTACTTCTTTCATTTCTTTGAGTACTACTGGGAGGATCTCATCTGGCCCAGGGGATTTGTTTATTTTAAGAGCTCCTAGTCCCTTTAACACTTATGCTAAAGTTATTTAAAACTGGATAGGAACTGGATGACATGTGGGGCATGTTGTCAGTATCTTCCTTTGTAAAAACTTGTGAAAAGTAATCATTTAATATATTTGCTATTTTTTTTTCTTCATCTACGATTTTGCCATTTGTATCTCTTAAACATTTAATCTCCTCTTTGAATGTTCTCTTGCTGTTGTAATATTGGAAAAACATTTTGGAATTGGTTTTAGCTCCCTTAGCAATGTTCATTTCTATTTCTCTCTTGGCCTTTCTAACTTCCTTTTTGACTTGCATTTGCAGTTCTGTGTACTCTTTCTGCGTACTTTCTTTTTGGTCCTTTTTTAATGCTCTGTAAAGTGCCTTTTTTCGCTGAATATTTTTTTTAATTGATCTATTAAACCATTTTGGCAATTTAGTTTTACATTTAGATTTGTCTACTTTAGGGATATAATTGTTTTGCGCCTCTAGTACTACATTTTTGAAGAACAGCCATCCTTCTTCTGTGGGTGTTTTCTCTATTTTACTCCAATCTACTTCTGTTAGTCTCTGTTTCATACCTTCATAGTTTGCTTTTCTAAAATTGTAAACCTTAGCTTTAGTCATTACTTTTGGGGTTTTAAAAAACACTTCAAATGAGACCATGTTGTGGTCTGAGTTTGCCAGTGGTTCTCTGACCTCTGTTTTAGTTATTCTGTCTTCGTTATTTGAAAAGACTAAATCAAGGCATGCCTCCCCTCTAGTCGGTGCCTTGACAAATTGTGTTAGGAAGCAGTCATTTGTCATTTCCACCATTTCTATTTCATCCTTCGCGCTACCCACCGGGTTTTCCCATTTTATTTGGGGGAAGTTGAAATCCCCCATTAGTATGGCTTCTCCTTTGCTACACGCATTTCTAATGTCATTGTATAACAGATTATTTTGCTCACCGTCTGAATCTGGCGGTCTATAGCATGCTCCTATTATTATGCCCTTTGAATTTTTGTCCGTTATTCTGACCCATATTGATTCGGCTTTGTTTTCTTTGTCCAGGTTTAACACCTGGGCTTCAAGACTGTTTCTTATGTATAGCGCTACCCCTCCTCCTCTTCTGTCCTGCCTGTCTTTCCTATACAGTGTATACCCACAAATATTATATTCGTCCCCATCACTCTCAGACAACCAAGTTTCAGTAACACCTATCACATCATAGTTACTTGTTAGTGCAGTAGCTTCAAGTTCTAGAATTTTGTTTCTGATACTTCTAGCATTTAGATAAATACATTTAATGGTTGTCTTAACTGAGTTGTTGTTCTTGTTTTGATGCGGTCTCCCTTCTGTTTTTTTGTTGATTTCTCCCCCCTTCCTTTCTAGTTTAAATGCTTCTGAACCTGCTCGAGGATCTTTTCTCCAAGTAGACTGGTTCCCTTGTTATTTAAGTGCAGTCCGTCCCGTCTATACAGATAGTCCTCGTTGTAGAATGTGGTCCAATGATCAAGATAGGTGAAGCCTTCCCGTGTGCACCACGTCTTCAGCCATGCGTTTTGATTAATTATTTCCAGCTGTCCATATGGTCCTTTGCAAGGTGCGGGTAGTATACCAGAAAATACCACAGTTTTGGTTTTCTCTTTTAATTTCCTTCCTAGCTCTCTGAATTTGTTTTGCAGGGATTTTGGTCTGTCTCTTCCAATGTTGTTTGTACCGATGTGGACGACTACTACCGGGTCGTCTCCTGTTCGTTCTAGGAGCCTGTCCATGTTCTCAGTGATGTGCTTGACCGAGGCTCCCGGAAGGCAGTACACTGTTGTAGTAAGGGGGTCCAAACTGCGAATTGAACTTGCTGTGTTTCTCAATATGGAGTCCCCAACAATCATGACCTCTCTTCTTTTTGCTGTCTGGTCACCACTGTCAATAGGGTCCTGGATGTTGTTCCTTTCATTCTCTTATTGTTGGTTCTGCTCATCAAAATTCTGAAGTGACTCAAATTTGTTGGTTGTTTTGATTTCTGGTGGTTGTGTTTGACGAAGTTTCTTTTTTTCTCTGCTTCTGCCTACCTGAACCCAGCTGTTCTGACCTTCTATCTCTCTGGTGGCTTTCAGTCTGTTAGGGGTGATGCAGACTTCCATGAATTGTGGGTGTGCCAGTTCCTCAAGATCCTGTTGCTGTCTCACTTCTTCCAGCTCCATTTCTAGCATACTTACTAGTTTATGCAAATCCTGGATCGCGCGGCACTTTATGCACACTTGGTTTAGCTCCGCTGGGTTTTCTCGGATTTCCCACATCAAGCAGGTGTCACAGATTACTGGCTTGAAGACCAAGTTGAGGGTTTTTTTTTTTGAAGTTTAGTTTCTTCTGCAGCTGTCAGCCTGCTTTCAAACTGCTTCTAAACTGCTCTGCACTTTTCCACGCCTGTACTTCTCCCACCTGCTGGATGTTAATGATGGTTGCACGAGACATGCAGTGTGGGTAAAGATGGTTCACACCCTGCTTCACCACACCACACATTTTTAGGTAATCATTTTAATACGTAATTCTATTTTCAACTGTTGGGTACAGTAAACCCCTTTATCTGTGCAACCTGCTTCTTTCAATGAACTAGACCCAATAACTGTCAACAATGTTACAAAAGTGCTGTGTGTGAAATTTGCAATTTATGGACAAAAAGACCAATAATTAATATAGGAGGATTTCTCCAGGGCTGTATTCTACAGTACATCATCAAAAGCCGATGTTAAGGGTTACATACAATGTTTGTATGGCAACTACAGTATCTTACAACAAGCAACATTATTTAAAAGCTGGCATTCAGAGCGGCCCAGATGCAAGTCTGATGCAACATGTTAGAGAAGAGTAGCAGCAGCATACTCACGTCATGTCTTTGAACAGCATTCCCTTGTAAATGGTAATCTTATGCAAAATGGAAAGTGGCTGATTGAATTTGCATGTGTTTTACATACCATTCAACACTGGACACTATGGTTCTCATGTTTTCAACAATGATGCCATACAGAGACGAGACAGCATGTGCTATCAGACACATGGGTCTGTGCTCACGGCTGGTGGAGAGGGATAATCACCAGTGGGAGGTTTGTGACAGGGTAAATAAAATATACAACACATTTCAGCAAATTCTGAGTGCATTCAAACTTTTATAAAAGTCTGGACAGGTATTTAACCCTCCAAAAAATCACAGAATCAGAACCCTATGCAGCTGTATAAAATGAAAACATTCATTCAACTTACAGGGTATGGATAAAAAGTTATATGCAGCACACACTTTTGTGCAAGCAGGCTGCCCCTCTCAGAACTGATTCATTTCTGCCAGCCTGCAATCATATCTGCTCTGCCAATGGAAATGAAGTTTCCTGCTTTCAACACTTAATTGGCGGATGGACACATTGTATTGTTGTCCAGTTTCAGAGGGTTGCCACCTGCTGCATGACTCTGAGCTGGCACAGGTTGGCCAGGGTCTTGTGGGGCTGCCCGAGGTCTCACACCCTCTCAGTCTTCACAGTGAATTCTGCAGCTCCAGGGAGCAGCGTCAGGCTGAGGAGCCTCTCCTGAACATCACACTTCAAACACACTGCAGACAGCACTGGAGCAGTGTTACTAAACAATACCGCACTACCACACAATAGGGTTAGGCTCTTTCAATTGGACATGTGCACTATGAGTAAACAGGTAGCATTTACCATTTACTTTATACTTGGCTTCCACAGTTAAAAAGCCCTCCCTTTTTACAAGCTGCTGCAATGTATTGCTATTAGGTCCTGACAATATGTACCGGATACATGTGAGGGTCCTGATGGGCGACTCTGTATGAAATGTAACAAGATAAAACTATTCATAACGATGGACTATAATCATATATACTTATATCAACTATAAATCTATAATATATTCATATCAGCTGTATATACAGTACTGTGCAAAAGTTTTAGGCAGGTGTGAAAAAAATGCTGTAAATTAAGAATGCTTTCAAAAATAGACATGTTAATAGATTGTATTTATCAATTAACTAAATGCAAAGTGAGTGAACAGAAGAAAAATCTAAATCAAAGCCACATTTGGTGTGACCACCCTTTGCCTTCAAAACAGCATCAATTCTTCTAGGTACACTTGCACAAAGTCAGGGATTTTGTAGGCATATAGTCAGGTGTATGATTAAACAATTATACCAAACAGGTGCTAATGATCATCAATTCAATATGTAGGTTGAAACACAATCATTAACTGAAACAGAAACAGCTGTGTAGGAGGAATAAAACTGGGTGAGGAACAGCCAAACTCAGCTAACAAGGTGAGGTTGCTGAAGACAGTTTACTGTCAAAAGTCATACACCATGGCAAGACTGAGCACAGCAACAAGACACAAGGTAGTTATACTGCATCAGCAAGGTCTCTCCCAGGCAGAAATTTCAAGGCAGACAGGGGTTTCCAGATGTGCTGTCCAAGTTCTTTTGAAGAAGCACAAAGAAACAGGCAACGCTGAAGACCGTAGACGCAGTGGTCGGCCAAGGAAACTTACTGCAGCAGATGAAAGACACATCATGCTTACTTGCCTTCACAATCGGAAGATGTCCAGCAATGCCATCAGCTCAGAATTGGCAGAAAACAGTGGGACCCTGGTACACCCATCTACTGTCCGGAGAAGTCTGGTCAGAAGTGGCCTTCATGGAAGACTTGCGGCCAAAAAGCCATACCTCCGACGTGGAAACAAGGCCAAGTGACTCAACTATGCACGAAAACACAGGAACTGAGGTGCAGAAAAATGGCAGCAGGTGCTCTGGACTGATGAGTCAAAATGTGAAATATTTGGCTGTAGCAGAAGGCAGTTTGTTCGCCGAAGGGCTGGAGAGCGGTACACGAATGAATGTCTGCAGGCAACAGTGAAGCATGGTGGAGGTTCCTTGCAAGTTTGGGGCTGCATTTCTGCAAATGGAGTTGGGGATTTGGTCAGAATTAATGGTCTCCTCAATGCTGAGAAGTACAGGCAGATACTTATACAGGCAGATACAAGTGTACCTAGAAGAATTGATGCTGTTATGAAGGCAAATGGTGGTCACACCAAATATTGATTTGATGTAGATTTTTCTTCTGTCACTCACTTTGCATTTTGTTAATTGATAAATATAATCTATTAACATGTCTATTTTTGAAAGCATTCTTACTTTACAGCATTTTTTCACACCTGCCTAAAACTTTTGCACAGTACTGTGTGTGTATATATATATATATATATATATATATATATATATATATATATATATATATATATATATATATATACACACACATACACACACAGTACCAGTCAAAAGTTTGAGTACACTTGCTGGAAACTAGGTTTTTTTCATAATTGACAATGTTTTACATTGTATACGTTTCTGCAAATACTTGAATTGAAAACACATGTTATAATATGCAAAACAAAACATAAGGAGAATCAAAGCAATGTTCAAGAAAATTTAAAATTATCTCTAAATCTTGGATTCCTCAAAATAGCCACCCTTTGCCTTAATAACAGCCTCACAAACACGAGGCATTTGGTTAACAAGTTTCAGCAGAAAATCACCTGAAATGTCTTCCCAGCTCTTCTGCAGCAATTCCCAGAGATGTAGGGCACTTGTGGGTAGCTTTGCTTTGACTCTACTGTCCAGTTCATCCCATACAAGTTCTATGGAATTGAGGTCTGGAGACTGGGCAGGCCAGGTCATTAGATTGAGTTGTCCTTCACTTTCCTTCTTCACCAGACAGTTCTTGCACAACTTTGAGGTGTGTTTCAGGTCATTATCTTGCTGAAGAATGAAGGACTGCCCAACTAGTTGTAATCCTGATGGAATGGCATGCCTCTGAAGTAAGCTATGATAGCCATGCTGGTTGAGCTTGCCATGGACTTGGTAACGATCACCAACAAAGCAACTCCAGACCATGACACTGCCTCCTTCATGCCTGACAGTGGGAACCACACATCCAGAACTCATGCGCTCACCCTCTCTGCGTCTTACAAATACTCTGCGGTTGGACCCAAATATTTCAAATTTTGACTCATCGGTCCATAAGACAGACTTCCACTCCTCAAACCACTAGTTTGTGTTTGTTGGCCCAGGCAAGTCTCTTCCTCTTATTCTGCATTCTTAACAATGGTTTGTTTGCAGCAATTCTTCCAGTTAGGCCAGCTTCACGCAATCTCCTCTGAACAGTTGATGTTGAAACATCTGTACTTCTAGTAGCATTTAGCTGAGCTTGTATTTCAGGGGCAGTTAATCACCGGTTTCGCAGACTTGTGACTCGAATGAACTTGTTCTCTGATTCTGAGGTCACCCCTGGCCTGCCTGACCTTGTTCGGTCCTCATGAGTGCCAGTTTCATCAAATCATTTGATGGTCTTGGCCATAGCAATTACAGACACTTGCAAAGTTCTTGCGATTTGTCTTAAACATTGACCTTCATTTCTTAAAGTAATTACAGACGTAATTACAAAGTCTTTTTTCTTTGCTTAACTGAGCGTATTTTGCCATTTTCTGCTCCCTTACATTCAGGAATGACACACTTGTGCCTATGCTGCCTATATTTATAGGGTAATCATGGACCCTCATCTGTTAACAATCATTGGTGACAAAAGTTTAATTAGGTAACTTGCTAGTTAACTCGGAGAACATCTAACAAAGACACTTTTATACTTAGGCCAGTGTTCTAACACTGTGTTATACACATTTCAGACTTTTAACTGACTTGGGCTTCAGACTGAAATCGCCTTGCTTTGGGTGACCATTTCATTGAAATTGACAAGATTTACATTTTCATTTAAAAATTAAATTTTTGAATGCAATTCACTTATGATTATCAGCTTATATAAGTACACGTATCATATAATGAAATATTAAGTGTTTATAGACAAGTTTATACAGTTAAAAGCATAGATAATCATGAAAAACCTGGTTTGAAGCAGGTGTACTAAAACTTTTGACTGGTACTGTATGTATATATATACACACACACACACACACACACACACACACACATACACTGAGTGTACAAAACATTAGGAACACCTGCTCTTTCCATGAAATAGACTAATGAGGTGAATCCATGTGAAAGCTATGATCCCTTATTGATGTAACCTGTTAAATCCACTTTAATCAGTGTAGATGAAGACACGTTAAAGAAGGATTTTTAAGCCTTGACACAATTGAGACATGGATTGTGTATGTGTGCCATTCAGAGGGGAAATGGGCAAAACAAAAGATATAAGTGCCTTTGAACGGGGTATGGTAGTAGGTGCCAGGCATGCCGGTTTGAGTGTGTCAAGAACTACAACGCTGCTGAGTTTTTCACACTCAGTAGTTTCCTGTGTGTATCAAGGATGGTCCACCACCCAAAGAACATCCAGCTAACGGCAGGCCAGTGGTCGAAAACAGCTCATTGTTGAAAGAGGCGAAAGGAGGCTGACACGAATTGTGCAGAGCAACAGAAGGGCTACAGTTAGTCTACTGACAGTCCAGTACAACATTGGTGCCGAAAGACCCATAAAAGAATGCACAACTCGTCATACCTTGACACGAATGAAGTATGGCAGCCGACGACCTAACAGAGTTCCACTTCTTTCAGCAAAACACAAGAAACTGCGGTTGCAGTGGGCTAAGGAACGAAAACACTGGAGGACTGGAAAAACATTGCCTGGTCTAATGAATCCCGGTTCCTGCTGTTTCATGCTGATGGGAGGAGTAGGGTATGGCGAAATTCACATGAGTACATGCATCCATCACGCCACGTGTCAACATTGCAGGCTGGTGGTGGTGGTGTGATGGTATGGGGTGTGTTTTCATGGCACATATTGGGCCACTTGATAAAAGTGGAGCAATATTTGAATGCCACAGGATATCTGAACATCATTACCAATCAGGTGCATCCCTTCATATTAGCAGTGGATCCATCTGCTAATGGATTTTTTCAGCAGGACAATGCCTAATGCCTCAAGGCTAGGATTGTCCAGGAATGGTTCCATAAACATGACAGTGAATTCAGCTTACTGATGTGGCCTGTCCAGTCACCAGATCTCAATCCAATTAAGCATCTGTGGGATGAGATGGAACAAGCTATTCGGAGTAGAGCTCCCTATCAGCCAACTTGACACAACTGTGGGAAGCATTGGAGACAACATGGGCCCGGGGAGGATGCTACAGCTCGAGGCTGCTGCAAAGCCATGGACAACGGGCTGACTCCTGAACATTGTCCATGCTACCCGGACAAAGAGACCCACACCTTTGTAATCCTCTGATCACTGTAAGAGTGACCTGGGATCAGAAAGTAACGAAACCAAAAAACGCATGCAGAGTTTGCTTAGTATTGAACAGATTAGTTCAGGGATTGTAGCTCCCATAGAGAGTGAGGTGAATAAGCAGGACCTCCATGTGTTAGGAGTATTGAACAGATTAGTTCAGGGATTGCAGATCCACCACTGTATAGAGAACGAGGCTCTCTCTGTCAAAGCCCCTGGAGGCAGCAGCAGGTGGAAAAGCTCTTTGGGCGAGTCGTGGTCGTGCAGCCAGGCCTTGAAGAAGCTCTCCATGCTCTGCATTTCTGTGCCAAGAATTGCATCCTCTGCAAGAAAGTCAGAGAGATGGGCAAACAAGAATGAGGAAGAACACATTTTTTTATCCATAATTGTATGAATATTAAGAGCACCATTTTATAAATATTTGGATTTTGTCTGCATGTATAAATACTGGTTGTGTATTATATCCAGGCATTCTATACAGCGTTCTATGATGTGTATGAAGCACACCATACAGAGATATTGCACACAAAGCTATTTATGATCATGATATCAAAGGGTGGGTTTAGTCATACACAGATATTTATCACCTTTATTTCCATTGCAGGAATGAGCCAGGAACTTTCCCACTGCTGCAGTGTGGGTGCAGCAACCCGCCCATTCGACATTTCCTTGGCATTGAACAGTACCAGCCCCAATGCATTTGAAAGTACATTTGTATTTTTCACACAGTTATACTATGCACATCAGCCTTGACTTTTTACTCACAAAGTATCGATTTTGCTTTAGGTGCTGACTCAAAACATCTTGCACTCCATCATGACAAAGACGTTCAGTATATATGACATCGCCTGTTGTAGCTGGTAAATGCCTGGGGAAATACGGGGTTTTTTTTACCCACCCCAGAAAGATATTAAACACCGCTCTATGAGTGAATGAAGGCTTGCAGATATCTTTAAATGAATGATATATTTGTAAACAGGAGGCTATCATTGCGGTTAATGTCAGCACTGTTTATGGAGCAATTCCCAGACCAGCACAGAGGCGACCAGAACAAAATTAGACTAGGTCTACCCTTGACCAGCCAATTTACGCACTGAAGCATAGATTTACCTTAACAGACAGTTTGCATGTCAAGACACTGTTTAAGCCAATTACCACTTCTTTATGTTTCAAATCAATAGAAACACCAGCTGCCCAAGCATTTGCATTTCCTAAGATTTCGTCAAGTTGTTCACCTTTGGGTCTCTTGGTTTTGCTTCTTGTAATTCCAGCCATTCTACTGTCATGCCTCTGAAAAGAACAAAACTTGACAAAAAGAATGTCACTTCTTAAAAAACTTTTAAAAAGACCTCACAGCAATGTGTATATTTGTGAGCTTCCATGTGGTGCATTGATAATTTGTTAATTGCATTGTGCCTCAGCAAAAAAAATAAGATCCACCCTGCATTAGACTATTTATGTCACAACTAGCCAATAAGGCAAGGGGAATAGCATCTAATAACCTGAGAAATTATACCCCAGGCAAGACAAGTTATCTATATGTATTACAAACACCATCACAGACTTTAAAACACAATTTAAAATACAGCACAAATTCACAAATTGATTGCTAAGTACAAAGCGACCGAGAGTGAGGAATCACAAGGACAGCGGCAGCGCACTTCAAACAGCAATTACGCTGAACGCACAACAGGTCAGCTACCTAGCAGTGAATGGGTTAACCTGAATATCAATAAAAGAAATAAACAGCAGCAAGAAAACATCCAGCTTTCAAACAGTTTCTTGTGCAAAAAAACATTTAAGGGTGGTCTCAACACAAACAATTCAGTTCCTGTACGACCAACAAAACAGTCAACAGTCTCACTTTATTTCTATAGACTCCAACACACGCCTCAGTCTCTCCAGTCCTTGCCGTCCTCTGTCGCTCAGACTACAATGCGCTCTGACGTCCTCTCCTCACTCTCCAGCACAGCATAGAGCAGAAAAGACAAACAAGGAAATTAGCTGCCAATTGCATGATTAACCAGTAGTATAGATCATGCGATTAGATAACATTAACACAACGTACAGAACGTAACAGGTCTCAGGTGCGTCAATTAAAAACAACGCCATAACAGCAAGAACCGTGTCAATCATATTCTAAATGATACCAGCCTGTGGCTATTATATAACGAATTATCCAGTGCATTAGCAGTCCTAACGCCAATAAAATCTTATATATCACCGCCCTTATTAAAGCAGTCCTAACGCCAATAAAATCTTATATATCACCGCCCTTATTAAAGCAGTCCTAACGCCAATAAAATCTTATATATCACCGCCCTTATTAAAGCAGTCCTAACGCCAATAAAATCTTATATATCACCGCCCTTATCAAAGCAGTCCTAACGCCAATAAAATCTTATATATCACCGCCCTTATCAAAGCAGTCCTAACGCCAATAAAATCTTATATATCACCGCCCTTATCAAAGCAGTCCTAACGCCAATAAAATCTTATATATCACCGCCCTTATCAAAGCAGTCCTAACGCCACTAAAATCTTATATATCACCGCCCTTATCAAAGCAGTCCTAACGCCACTAAAATCTTATATATCACCGCCCTTATCAAAGCAGTCCTAACGCCACTAAAATCTTATATATCACCGCCCTTATCAAAGCAGTCCTAACGCCAATAAAATCTTATATATCACCGCCCTTATCAAAGCAGTCCTAACGCCACTAAAATCTTATATATCACCGCCCTTATCAAAGCAGTCCTAACGCCACTAAAATCTTATATATCACCGCCCTTATCAAAGCAGTCCTAACGCCACTAAAATCTTATATATCACCGCCCTTATCAAAGCAGTCCTAACGCCAATAAAATCTTATATATCACCGCCCTTATCAAAGCAGTCCTAACGCCACTAAAATCTTATATATCACCGCCCTTATCAAAGCAGTCCTAACGCCACTAAAATCTTATATATCACCGCCCTTATCAAAGCAGTCCTAACGCCACTAAAATCTTATATATCACCGCCCTTATCAAAGCAGTCCTAACGCCACTAAAATCTTATATATCACCGCCCTTATCAAAGCAGTCCTAACGCCACTAAAATCTTATATATCACCGCCCTTATCAAAGCAGTCCTAACGCCACTAAAATCTTATATATCACCGCCCTTATCAAAGCAGTCCTAACGCCACTAAAATCTTATATATCACCGCCCTTATCAAAGCAGTCCTAACGCCACTAAAATCTTATATATCACCGCCCTTATCAAAGCAGTCCTAACGCCACTAAAATCTTATATATCACCGCCCTTATCAAAGCAGTCCTAACGCCACTAAAATCTTATATATCACCGCCCTTATCAAAGCAGTCCTAACGCCAATAAAATCTTATATATCACCGCCCTTATCAAAGCAGTCCTAACGCCACTAAAATCTTATATATCACCGCCCTTATCAAAGCAGTCCTAACGCCACTAAAATCTTATATATCACCGCCCTTATCAAAGCAGTCCTAACGCCACTAAAATCTTATATATCACCGCCCTTATTAAAGCAGTCCTAACGCCACTAAAATCTTATATATCACCGCCCTTATTAAAGCAGTCCTAACGCCACTAAAATCTTATATATCACCGCCCTTATTAAAGCAGTCCTAACGCCACTAAAATCTTATATATCACCGCCCTTATTAAAGCAGTCCTAACGCCACTAAAATCTTATATATCACCGCCCTTATTAAAGCAGTCCTAACGCCAATAAAATCTTATATATCACCGCCCTTATTAAAGCAGTCCTAACGCCAATAAAATCTTATATCACCGCCCTTATTAAAGCAGTCCTAACGCGCCCTTATCAAAGCAGTCCTAACGCACTAAAATGGGATCACCCAGGTAGAATACCAGAAGCACAAACTAAAACCATAACAATATGCAGGACAAGGAACATTGTTTTATTAAATACAGGTGGTTAACTAGATTTAACAAATAGGACAAGTCCAGAATACACAGTCACTGCATGGGGTTTGCACTGTTCAATAAATAAATAAAAAATACCTGGTCAATTATAATTAAAAACAAAGTGCAGTGCTGCTCCAGACAGTCTCGGAGACGGGGCTTACTAAAACAACAATAAAACCAATACTTTAAAAACTCCCCGTCTCCAGAGCTCCTCCAAAACCCCAAGCGCCTTTAAAAACTCCCGGAGTCTCCAGCGCTCCTCCAAAACCCCAACGCCTTTAAAAACTCCCCGTCTCCAGCGCTCCTCCAAAACCCCAATGCCTTTAAAAACTCCCTGTCTCCAGCGCTCCTCCAAAACCCCAACGCCTTTAAAAACTCCCCGTCTCCAGCGCTCCTCCAAAACCCCAACGCCTTTAAAAACTCCCCGTCTCCAGCGCTCCTCCAAAACCCCAACGCCTTTAAAAACTCCCCGTCTCCAGCGCTCCTCCAAAACCCCAACGCCTTTAAAAACTCCCCATCTCCAGCGCTCCTCCAAAACCCCAACGCCTTTAAAAACTCCCCGTCTCCAGCGCTCCTCCAAAACCCCAACGCCTTTAAAAACTCCCCGTCTCCAGCGCTCCTCCAAAACCCCAACGCCTTTAAAAACTCCCCGTCTCCAGCGCTCCTCCAAAACCCCAACGCCTTTAAAAACTCCCCATCTCCAGCGCTCCTCCAAAACCCCAACGCCTTTAAAAACTCCCCGTCTCCAGCGCTCCTCCAAAACCCCAACGCCTTTAAAAACTCCCCGTCTCCAGCGCTCCTCCAAAACCCCAACGCCTTTAAAAACTCCCCGTCTCCAGCGCTCCTCCAAAACCCCAACGCCTTTAAAAACTCCCCGTCTCCAGCGCTCCTCCAAAACCCCAACGCCTTTAAAAACTCCCCGTCTCCAGCGCTCCTCCAAAACCCCAACGCCTTTAAAAACTCCCCGTCTCCAGCGCTCCTCCAAAACCCCAACGCCTTTAAAAACTCCCCGTCTCCAGCGCTCCTCCAAAACCCCAACGCCTTTAAAAACTCCCCGTCTCCAGCGCTCCTCCAAAACCCCAACGCCTTTAAAAACTCCCCGTCTCCAGCGCTCCTCCAAAACCCCAACGCCTTTAAGAACTCCCCGTCTCCAGCGCTCCTCCAAAACCCCAACGCCTTTAAAAACACACAACAGAATGGAGACCAAGAACGCAGGCAGGGAGATAAGCCCTTAAATTTGATGGCTCTTTCTTTCCTGCTTGACTTCCTAGCACCCCCAGAGTCAGGGTCCAATTCCTTTTCCCCTGCTGGCTGCGCGTTCAGCTTCCTCTCCAAACAAACCCGGGTTCACTTCACAATGGAGAAATCAATCTCTCGAATGGATGCACTCAGGAACATGTACACCAGCTACTCAGCTTCTCCAAATCAATATGATTTAGAGATACATCTTAAAATGATTTAAAGATATCTGAAAATGCATTTAAATATCTCATTTAAAGCTCCATTTAAAGATATCTGGACATCATTTTCAGATAACTAATTGTATTTTAGTTATCTTAAAATTATTTTGAGATATCTTTAAATAGTTGACGATATCTTCAACTGTCTAAAATTAATTTGAGAGCTCTCTAAATGATAATTTGGCTTGCCATAAAAAGCTGAACATTTTCTGGGACTGAACTGACAACTGGAATTGGGCCAATGACCTTGAGTTGAAAGTCTTTGTATTATGTATTCCGCCGGCAATCTGTGCATGAAATACATATTTTAAAGATCGTGTAATTTGTGAGCATTTCCACCAGGTGTCCTCTTTTACTTACAATACCTGCTTTACAGTGTGGAATGGCATGCAGGTGTAA
This sequence comes from Polyodon spathula, assembly GCF_017654505.1. Taxonomy (NCBI): domain Eukaryota; kingdom Metazoa; phylum Chordata; class Actinopteri; order Acipenseriformes; family Polyodontidae; genus Polyodon; species Polyodon spathula. The sequence continues at coordinate 109,895,516 of NC_054534.1, read as the reverse complement.
ACTACTCTGTGCTCAAACAAAACCCCAGAGGAGTGGTGCTGTTATCACAGTCAAAGGATTTACAGTTTGGAGGGCGTCTCATATTAAAATTATACTAAATACTTCAGGAAATAACAGAGTATTTTTATATAGGTTTTGAATTCCCTGTAATGACTGTTCACTGCGGTTTTAGAGAACACATGTTGCACACATGCTTGAAAATGAGTTTTGATTTGAGAAGTAGAATGCTGCAATACAATGAGGGTGGAATGACTTTAAAACATTATAACGAAACTATAACAGAATAACCTGCAAGAACTACATATCAGCGTGAACATTTTGACAAATCTTTGAGCACCAAGAGATTTTGCTGTATTTCCCCTGGGAGCTCCCCGCTGCTATTGCCTGTTATTCAGAATATGAACAGATTGCTGTTGTGAAGGACTGAGACTTTTTTTTTCTTTTGATTTTGTTTCAAAATAATCCAGATTGAAGCTATAAAGCAGAAAGGAGTGAAAAGCAATGACCGCTTTTTCCAGGGTCGTTTGTTTTCCAGGTTTTTCAGAAGTGTAAGAAGGCAGAGCTGGTGCAGGCAGGCATCAACATCAGCAAGCTTGTCAGCTCCAGAAGAAAAGGAGCACAAATGCCTCTGCAGGAGACCAGTGAATAACACAATACAAACATGTCATTTCTGAACTTTGTGTTTTTACCAGAACAGCAGATCCAGGCCATGGGAAACTGCACCAGCAACTAACTGGGCAAACACTACAGCTGAGCCCGCAATGGAAATTATGTGCTAATGAGAGTTTGTGAAACTGGCCTGTATGTTCCTCCTTGTCAAACATGTTGTTTAATTAGCAATTCACTTGGAACTAATATTGTACTATAGTCAGTCAGTCATACAAGAGGTTTGTTTTAAAGGATTACAGTTAAACCCAGGTATTTTAAGTGCAGCTTAGACTTTTACACATGCATAGGTTTTACATCAAGCATACAAATAAAAAAAAATAAGGAGCCACGTTGCATAACAAACTGTGCTACCACAAATTACACCATCACACGGGATCTGTGGAAATACACAGGATTCCAGTGAGGAACATTTGACAACTTGAACTCAAGGCTTTTCACACAAATCACATTACGACCGAGAATTACAGCAAAAAACAAAACAAAACACCAACCACAATGCTCCAGACATAATTACACTGTTCCCATTGCAAGTATTATGAATAATAAACATGAGGTATTAACAAAGCAAAGAAGACGTGGCCGATTGCGCACCACACTTATTCAAGAGCTGTTGTACTGTATTAATCAGTCATTGAGGCTGGGGTGCTTATAATATAAGATATAAGATCTAATAGAAGATGCTTATAATATTTGCACCTGTGAAATAATAATACAAACAACATGTGTAAAATAAATAGGAACATAAGTTTACAAACGAGAGGAAGCCATTCGGCCCATCTTGCTCGTTTGGTTGTTAGTAGCTTATTGATCCCAGAATCTCTTCAAGCAGCTTCTTGAAGGATCCCAGGGTGTCAGCTTCAACAACATTACTGGGGAGTTGATTCCAGACCCTCACAATTCTCTGTGTAAAAAAGTGTCTCCTATTTTCTGTTCTGAATGCCCTTTTATTTAATCTCCATTTGTGACCCCTGGTCCTTGTTTCTTTTTTCAGGTCGAAAAAGTCCCTTGGGTCGACATTGTCAATACCTTTTAGTATTTTGAATGCTTGAATTAGGTCCCCGCATAGTCTTCTTTGTTCAAGACTGAACAGATTCAGTTCTTTTAGCCTATCTGCATATGACATGCCTTTTAATCTCAAATGAGCTGAAATGCAGGAATACTCCAGCATTGTCAAAACTGTTAAATTGTTGGACTTTAGAAGCAATACTTTACATTACAATACATACTGTACTCTTACCACCACTTAAATCATTACCATCATTAGACAGTATATACATTTTTAATACAGTAGAAAGCTTTTTCATTATACACTGACTTCCTGCACTAATATCATGGCTGAAGTCGAAGTACACAGTACAAGACTTGCATTTTTAACCCATTAATTCTATTTGCAGCAAGCTATGATAATACAGCATGTGTCTGAGCCACAATCCCATGCATGCTGCCTGCCAGTTCCTGCAGAGTCTAGTTGAGTCGCTGACAGGCTTGCAGGTGCCACTGGTACAAAGAATACTTCTTTTACACTGCTCACACTGGGTTGCCGCTACTTGTTGCTTTTTCGAACAAACAACAAATAAAAAATGTCTAAGAACAATAAGAACATAAGAACATAAGAAAGTTTACAAACGAGAGGAGGCCATTCGGCCCATCTTGCTCGTTTGGTTGTTAGTAGCTTATTGATCCCAAAATCTCATCAAGCAGCTTCTTGAAGGATCCCAGGGTGTCAGCTTCAACAACATTACTGGGGAGTTGATTCCAGACCCTCACAATTCTCTGTGTAAAAAAGTGTCTCCTATTTTCTGTTCTGAATGCCCCTTTTTCTAAACTCCATTTGTGACCCCTGGTCCTTGTTTCTTTTTTCAGGCTGAAAAAGTCCCTTGCGTCGACACTGTCAATACCTTTTAGAATTTTGAATGCTTGAATTAGGTCGCCACGTATTCTTCTTTGTTCAAGACTGAACAGATTCAATTCTTTTAGCCTGTCTGCATATGACATGCCTTTTAAGCCCGGAATAATTCTGGTCGCTCTTCTTTGCACTCTTTCTAGAGCAGCAATATCTTTTTTATAGCGAGGTGACCAGAACTGCACACAATATTCAAGATGAGGTCTTACAAGTGCATTGTACAGTTTTAACATTACTTCCCTTGATTTAAATTCAACACTTTTCACAATGTATCCGAGTATCTTGTTAGCCTTTTTTATAGCTTCCCCACATTGCCTAGATGAAGACATTTCTGAGTCAACAAAAACTCCTAGGTCTTTTTCATAGATTCCTTCTCCAATTTCAATATCTCCCATATGATATTTATAATGTACATTTTTATTTCCTGCGTGCAGTACCTTACACTTTTCTCTATTAAATGTCATTTGCCATGTGTCTGCCCAGTTCTGAATCTTGTCTAGATCATTTTGAATGACCTTTGCTGCTGCAACAGTGTTTGCCACTCCTCCTACTTTTGTGTCGTCTGCAAATTTAACAAGTTTGCTTACTATACCAGAATCTAAATCATTAATGTAGATTAGGAATAGCAGAGGACCTAATACTGATCCCTGTGGTACACCGCTGGTTACCACACTCCATTCTGAGGTTTTTCCTCTAATCAGTACTTTCTGTTTTCTACATGTTAACCACTCCCTAATCCATGTACATGTGTTTCCTTGAATCCCAACTGCGTTCAGTTTGAGAATTAATCTTTTGTGCGGGACTTTGTCAAAAGCTTTCTGGAAATCTAAATAAACCATGTCATATGCTTTGCAATTATCCATTATCGATGTTGCATCCTCAAAAAAATCAAGCAAGTTAGTTAGACACGATCTCCCTTTCCTAAAACCATGTTGACTGTCTCCCAGTACCCTGTTACCATATAGGTAATTTTCCATTTTGGATCTTATTATAGTTTCCATAAGTTTGCATATAATAGAAGTCAGGCTTACTGGTCTGTAGTTACCTGGTTCAGTTTTGTTTCCCTTTTTGTGGATCGGTATTACGTTTGCAATTTTCCAGTCTGTCGGTACCACCCCTGTGTCAAGAGACTGCTGCATGATCTTGGTTAGCGGTTTGTAAATTACTTCTTTCATTTCTTTGAGTACTACTGGGAGGATCTCATCCGGCCCAGGGGATTTGTTTATTTTAAGAGCTCCTAGTCCCTTTAACACTTCTGCCTCAGTTATGCTAAAGTTATTTAAAACTGGATAGGAACTGGATGACATGTGGGGCATGTTGTCAGTATCTTCCTTTGTAAAAACTTGTGAAAAGTAATCATTTAACATATTTGCTATTTTTTTTTCTTCCTCTATGATTTTGCCATTTGTATCTCTTAAACATTTAATCTCCTCTTTGAATGTTCTCTTGCTGTTGTAATATTGGAAAAAACATTTTGGAATTGGTTTTAGCTTCTTTAGCAATGTTCATTTCTATTTCTCTCTTGGCCTTTCTAACTTCCTTTTTGACTTGCATTTGCAGTTCTGTGTACTCTTTCTGTGTACTTTCTTTTTGGTCCTTTTTTAATGCTCTGTAAAGTGCCTTTTTTCGCTGAATATTTTTTTTAATTGATCTATTAAACCATTTTGGCAATTTAGTTTTACATTTAGATTTGTCTACTTTAGGGATATAATTGTTTTGCGCCTCTAGTACTACATTTTTGAAGAACAACCATCCTTCTTCTGTGGGTGTTTTCTCTATTTTACTCCAATCTACTTCTGTTAGTCTCTGTTTCATACCTTCATAGTTTGCTTTTCTAAAATTGTAAACCTTAGCTTTAGTCTTTACTTTTGAGGATTTAAAAAACACTTCAAATGAGACCATGTTGTGGTCTGAGTTTGCCAATGGTTCTCTGACCTCTGTTTTAGTTATTCTATCTTCGTTATTTGAAAAGACTAAATCAAGGCATGCCTCCCCTCTAGTCGGTGCCTTGACAAATTGTGTTAGGAAGCAGTCATTTGTCATTTCCACCATTTCTATTTCATCCTTCGCGCTACCCACCGGGTTTTCCCATTTTATTTGGGGGAAGTTGAAATCCCCCATTAGTATGGCTTCTCCTTTGCTACACACATTTCTAATGTCATTGTATAACAGATTATTGTGCTCACCGTCTGAATCTGGCGGTCTATAGCATGCTCCTATTATTATGCCCTTTGAATTTTTGTCTGTTATTCTGACCCATATTGATTCGGTTTTATTTTCTTTGTCCAGGTTTAACACCTGGGCTTCAAGACTGTTTCTTATGTATAGCGCTACCCCTCCTCCTCTTCTGTCCTGCCTGTCTTTCCTATACAGTGTATACCCACAAATATTATATTCGTCCCCATCACTCTCAGATAACCACGTTTCTGTAACACCTATCACATCATAGTTACCTGTTAGTGCAGTAGCTTCAAGTTCTAGAATTTTGTTTCTGATACTTCTAGCATTTAGATAAATACATTTAATGGTTGTCTTACCTGAGTTGTTGTTCTTGTTTTGATGCGGTCTCCCTTCTGTTTTTTTGTTCATTTCTCCCCCCTTCCTTTCTAGTTTAAATGCTTCCGAACCTGCTCGAGGATCTTTTCTCCGAGTAGACTAGTTCCCTTGTTATTTAAATGCAGTCCATCCCGTCTATACAGATAGTCCTCGTTGTAGAAAGTGGTCCAATGATCAAGATAGGTGAAGCCTTCCCGTGTGCACCACGTCTTCAACCATTCGTTTTGATTTATTATTTCCAGCTGTCCATATGGTCCTTTGCAAGGTGCGGGTAGTATACCAGAAAATACCACAGTTTTGGTTTTCTCTTTTAATTTCCTTCCTAGCTCTCTGAATTTGTTTTGCAGGGATTTTGGTCTGTCTCTTCCAATGTTGTTTGTACCGATGTGGACGACTACTACCGGGTCGTCTCCTGTTCGTTCTAGGAGCCTGTCCACGTTTTCAGTGATGTGCTTGACCGAGGCTCCCGGAAGGCAGCACACTGTTGTAGTAAGGGGGTCCAAACTGCGAACTGAACTTGCTGTGTTTCTCAATATGGAGTCCCCAACAATCATGACCTCCCTTCTTTTTACTGTCTTGTCACCACTGTCAATAGGGTCCTGGATGTTGTTCCTTTCATTCTCTTGTTGTTGGTTCTGCTCATCAAAATTCTGAAGTGACTCAAATCTGTTGGTTGTTTTGATTTCTGGTGGTGTTTGACGAAGTTTCTTTTTTTCCCTGCTTCTGCCTACCTGAACCCAGCTGTTCTGACCTTCTATCTCCCTGGTGGCTTTCAGTCTGTTAGGGGTGATGCAGACTTCCATGAATTGTGGGTGTGCCAGTTCCTCAAGATCCTGTTGCTGTCTCACTTCTTCCAGCTCCATTTCTAGCATACTTACTAGTTTATGCAAATCCTGGATCGTGCGGCACTTTACGCACACTTGGTTTAGCTCCGCTGGGTTTTCTCGGATTTCCCACATCAAGCAGGTGTCACAGATTACTGGCTTGAAGACCATGTTGAGGGTTTTTTTTTTTTTTGAAGTTTAGTTTCTTCTGCAGCCGTCAGCCTGCTTTCAAACTGCTTCGAAACTGCTCTGTACTTTTCCACGCCTGTACTTCTCCCACTCGCTGTCGCTTCCACTCGCTGTCGCTGGGAAGACTGCCTCGTTTAACTGCGTTGTTCTGCTGTGCTGTCGGCTCCTCCCCTCGCCCGTGTCTCAAAACGGCGCTGAATTTGAATCAGCTGCTCCGAGTTTCAGCTTGTTTGTTATCAGAAAAACACACGCGGCTGTGTTTCCCCAATGTCCTCTGTTTTCTGATTAAAGCAATTCAAGATGCAATTTCTCCTTTCTGCTTCGAAACTGCTCTGTACTTTTCCACGCTGTACTTCTCCCACTCGCTGTCGCTTCCACTCGCTGTCGCTGGGAAGACTGCCTCGTTTAACTGCGAAAGCTAAACTGAAACGCTTGTGTGGAAGGGGTGTGGGTAATTCACTGACCAGGAGACAGACAGGTGTACTTGAAAACACCACACAGGTGCCCAGTTTTATTTTGCAGGGTGCCTTATTTCTTTTTAGCCCGCAAATGGCGCTGTGGGTCTGTGGTCTGATTTACCAACGATGGTAAACAGAACCACGGGCATACCAAGCGAGGGTACACAATACCGGCACCCTCGCAGGTGCTTCGAACCAATAATTCAAAACAGAAGGCACAAAGAAACAGGGAAAATAAAACAGTAACAAAACTATAAAGAAAAGGTGCTGCACTCTGCAGCAATATCCCAGTCGCCGCTGCCCGTGCGACCCGGATCACCGTCCACGCTGCTGGCTAACTAGCCTGCTCAGCTATACTTTTAAGGGGTCTGCCCAAGGGTTCCCCGCCCTCACTCTCTCGCTCTGAACCTCCGTTCCGTTCTCTCCGACTGGTTCTCGGTCCTCAACCAGCGCTTCCGCACTCTCGGCGAGTTTAAAGGTCAGACCTGAGGAAACAGCAGAGCATTTTTTATATAGGGCTAGCAATCTCCCAAGACTCGCCTCTCAGCCATTCAGAGAGGGGGAAAGTCCACACACCCACTTTCCCACCTCCCCGTGTCACTGCCATGACTCACAGGCGGTTTTGTTGGAAGGCTGCCGCCCTCTTCCTGCAGTACTGTGAACACGCCAGCAGAGTCAGCACAGATGTCTCCCTGCTACAGCTTGACTGAATGAAAGGAGGTCAGGGACACATATGATATCCACAGACTGCTTAATGGATCCTCAGAGCAGCAGTATGGTGACAGAGCCATGCAAACTAAGGAAATTCAGCAGAACACTAAAGCACATAAGAGATTTGTTAGTCAAATAAACACCCAGCTCTGCATTTGCATCATGTAATGCCCCACAGAGCCAGCCTCCAGCCAAACTCAAACATGGGAAAATCCGAGGGAAAACCTTAGACTTACAGAACAAAGACATTTTTCAATTTTTTTTTGTGCCGTGCTGTGTGTTGCTGTGCCGTGGTGTGTGTTGCTGTGTTTATTCTGCCTCATTTTGCTACATGTACAGTATTATACTTGGAGTACTTCTAGTAAGCAAGGCACATGAATGCAGCTATCCTGCTAATGAACAATAACTAGATTGATGAGTGTGCTACCATTTCCTCAATGTGTACACAGTGGGGTATTCATTTGTCAGTGCTTTACCATGGAGATTAGGATTTGCATGTCATGGAAACTAATTACTGCCTTGTCATCTTTCACTGATGGAGACAGAAATGCATATGTTATATCTGATAACTAAATTGTATGTAGTTTGCACTGGTTAACATTCTGTATGCAATCCCAAGCTGTAAGTGGAAATTATGAATATGGCAACATACAAATTTAATAACTTACTAAAGCAAAAGGCACGCAGGAAATCTATTGCTTTCAGGGTTTTACTGACATTTATAAATCACTTCAATTTTACTCTCCAGTTTATTAAAATCAGCAGACTGCTTTCTATGATTTCCACACATGCTTCTCACTTTCTGTTTTGATTCGTAGCTACTTTATTGTTCTTGTTGTAACGCTTTGTCAGTTTGTTGTTCTGTCTATGTTGCATGTGATAGAGAAACCCTTTGTGTCTCACTGAGATTTCCTTGTATTTCCAGTATATCTAGCAGTTATAACAGTAAGCTTATAAACACGATCCTTAAGGCCTCTACACATTGGACGCGATGCGACAAGCAAATGTGTCGAACAACAAAATGCACCATGACAAAAAAAAAAAACAACAAAAACATGTAATTTTGATACGAGCTGTTCACACTGCCTGCGATTTCTATGGGCGACACTGAAGCGATACAAATGAAATAGGATTGGAGTACATTTTTGCGGTTTTGTCACATGGCAGCTAGGGAGCTGGCCAATGAGGAACATCCTCCTGTGCATTGTCTTTTTCAGTTAACAATGGTGGAAGAGAATTCTTGCAGTACCAAAATAGGTAGTGGCGCAGCAAAAGTACCATTCTATCACCTGACAAATCACATCAATAGAGGAGGGGGAAAGATAAGCAGGCTTCAAAAACTGCATGCCATACCAGTCCAGCAGCCAATGCCAGGTGCTGCAAGACAACCACCCCCTGATTCACAGATATGGTTGCATAGGAGTTGGAGAGGCCAGTCAATAAGATCCCTAGAACATGTTGGCAAAGATGGGCTTTGTGAGTTAGCCAATCAGATTTAGCAAAGGGCCACCTCTATACAATTATGTCAAGCCTCCAATTAAACATTCCCATTGAGTTCCTCTTCTCCAGAAAGCGTCTGTAGACTCCAGTCCATGTCAGTCACCCTCAGTGGGTTTCCCTTTAAGATGTGGATGAACTGCAGCCTCCTGAGACTGGCCAGGTCGGTGCTGCTCAGTCCAGATGCCAGCTGCTTTACCACACACCTGCGTGGCTGGATGGTCAGCACAGTAATCTAAAACAATAGCACTTGCACTCAATGACACACACTGAGAAACTCACGCTAGTGCTGCACCCAGTCCTGGATTACAGAACTCCTCTATTTTAGGTACATTACAGCACTGAAATGACCTGGTGCCAGCAATCAGGCCTCTGCTGCTGATATCTCCGTTTGTGACCCCTGGTTCTTGCTTCTTATTTCAGGTCGAAAAAGTCCCTTGGGTTGTGTGACAGGAATGGTGTTCTGGTGACGTCAGGCCAGAATGCAGGAACCAAACACACAGGCAAGAAATGCAGTGATAAAAAGACACTGACAGCGTTTATTTAAACAAAAATAAATGAAATATTTAAAAAAACTAAATACTTGCTCACCGAGTGAAGTAACTTAAAAAAAATGATGGTGATTAAGTAGATTCAAGAAAATGCACAGAGTCCTTTTCTTCAATCAGTTGTTAGGTTTATTGAAATATGCAGGGAGTCTGGTCCCAGGTACAGGACAAACAGAATACTCTTCATTACAATGTTTGCATGACATTAAATACCCTTCTGTATAGATGGTCCACCTTCCCTTTCTCTGACACTTAACCAATGGTCAAGGTAATTTAATTTATTGTGCGAGTGTGTGTGTCTGTGTGTGTAGGCTAGTGTGACAACCTCTGAACTTAGTGCATTCTTCACACTCCTGGAGAAAAAAGGTCCATAAATCTGCCCCTTTGATCCCAGTAGCATTATCTCTTTTGATCTCTCTGAAAACCTCTGGGTCCAACGCCAGTCCCTGGGAGCCTTTTAGCCCCTTTATGCTTTGCACTCCAAAGTCTTACAGCCTGGCCCCTTCTGGTCCACAGCATTGTTATCTTTTTAGCTTGCAGTCAATGTTGGGCAAGAGCTTGTAGACGCAATGTCTCTATCAATGGTTAGCAGTACATGCAATTTGAACCAAACAGTCTGCTATCTGCAATATTAGTCTCTTTTCAGAAAAAAATACCAGTATAGCTCTGCCAGTCCACATGCGTAGCAAACTGCTAATCAATTCTCAATCCATGTTTTCCAACACCGAGCACAAAAGAAAGAATTAAACAAAATCACAAACACAAAATAACCCTTAAGGTGCGGCTGGACAGTAGCCTTCACGGTTCCTTTAAGTTTTGTTTATCGTTTATTGTTTTCCTCTCCTCTCCTCCAAACACCTCCTGGAGTGCACAGAGCTGCAGGTAGTTATACAGGTGACCATCTCCCGATTAGAATCAAATTAATCACTTAATTAATTCGGGATATGGCCACCTTCTGCATGAGTTTTTTAATTATTCCTGGCAGATGAGCTGTCTACCTCGCCTCTGCCAGAACCTGTTTTTAAATAAAAACAAAACAATAGCAAACCAATGGTTACACCGTCATATTTAAATACAATAAATAAATACAAAAACAATAACCACGGCTTTCGCCGTCATTTAAATACATAATAAATCATAATACACTTCTAAAAATAAATAAACAATACTGTACAGGGCTCCTTGCCCTGTTACAGGGTGTCATTGAAGGCGTTTACATGCACAAATCATGACAGTTTAACCTCATGACATGTTTGCCGTACTTTTCAGGAAATGCGTTGCTACGCAGTTCTGATTTAGGAAAAACACTGTCCGTACCGATGCAGATTACTCAATTCATAGTCATTTAGGGGAGGGGATATTGAAATGTCTGTGTCTGTTTACTAAGTAGGAAAAGAACGACTCTGAATATCGTGAGGATAGCTTCATGAAGATAAAAACATTAACAAGAGAAATGAATTCATGTGTTGTCTCGCACATTCTGAATTTCTTGTTTGTCTGCATGGTTACCTTTGCAACACACACACACACACACACACACTACTTAGAATTTATATTTATGTGTGTGTTTGTGGGACATCTAAAAGTTAAATTTCATGAACACTAGAAAGCGTCTTTTATATATATATATATATATATATATATATATATATATATATATATATATATATATATATATATATATATAAGCCTGTTGTTATCTCTACTGGACCTGGTTCCTTCGTTTTGTACAAGAAAGCACCATCTTGAAGCTAGCTACAGTGCTTCAGCAGAAACATTTAAATCAGAAAATTGCAGCAGCTCAAACTCAACCAGCTCAAAGGCATACATGCAGGATAAATCCTTTCGTTTTATTTTCATCGATACACTGCAGTTTGAGGTTCAAGCTACATCTGCATATTGTAAGTAGACAGAAGCTGAAAATACCCTTTTAGAAACACAATTTTCTTATACCAATACAGTATTGGCATCATTTTAATAGCAAAACTGCATTTATGTGGGGAAACCTCAGAGTTTCTAGAAATATATTTCAAGGGCAATTCTCATCCCTCTCATTAAATCTGCCTTGTGCCACACTCGCTCTAGCGCTCAGTGCTGCCTCAGGGGCCGGTTGTACTAAAGGGATCTGATCCTGGATCCAGGCTCTGGTCTGAGCGGAGCTTCAGGGCCCTTCGAGACTAAAGCCATGGCTTTGTAATTCCATGACTCAGAAGAGGCTGAATAATACAGCTGTTTGCCACACTCATCACTCATGACAACATTGTGTCAGTAATGTATTGTTTTGAATGATTGCCACAGGAATGTCTTTAAGTAGAAACACAATGGATGTTATGTTTTGTTATACTTGTTTGTAACATTTTATTATTTCAGATAAAAGCATTCATCAGCTATAGAAGCTGTTCCCCCACTTTTAAAACCAAAGTTACGCCACTGTATGAAGCTAAGGCAGAAAGTTTTGTATCACTTCGAATATTAGGATAGAGACATCATTTAAAAAGACAACTTTATGAACACTGAGCTCCTTTATAACATCATGTAATCTAAGAAACTACAAAAGAATATCGCTAAAGCGTACTGGAAGCCATAATAGTAGTGCAGTACTTCGTGTTGGATTTTGAAAGGTTTTATATAAAATGTATTAATGTGATGTGCCCTTTTTAAATGGAAGAAGTGAGAAACTCTGTCTCTGAACATTGTGTGATTTTCCTATGGTTAATGTAAGTTTGTTTTTTTAACCTGTTGCTTGGTGCTGCTCTGTCTGTGTAGTAATGTAAATTTGCATGTCTGGGAGTCATGATAATTGTTGTTTCATGATTCAGAGAGCAGCTGTGCCCTCGGGCAGACGACTGTTGTTAATGCTTGAGTTGTTGCTACTCAAAATGCTAATCTTAATCTTCAGCTAAAGGTGCCGTCACTGGGTGCAGGCTGGCGCACCTCCTGTAAAGGGGTCACCTGTATTCATTGAAGAAAGCAGAAGATTTCCACTACCTGAGCTTATAGAATGGCTGTGATAGCATCCTATACTGTCTTTGGAATTGCTCTGTTCCTGAACTACTTTGCTAGAAGATTACTTGAACTCAGCTTAATATTTTGAAGAAGAAAACAAACCTTAAATTTTGAAATGTCCCTTTTTTCCATTTATGTCAGTTTTTCGTTCAGTAGATGGAAACGACAAAGCTGTATGTAATTCAATATGTTAATTCAGCAGGTTTCATTCGAAGAAACATTAGTTCATTCTCCAGGGGGATGCTAAACGTTTAGCCGTATTTCTCGGCCCATCTGTGTGTCTTTATTATTATTCAGTTCCTGCATTTGTTTCTGGCGGTGTCAGCTCTTTCTGCTTACAGACAGGCATAATTTTTCCCTTCCCAGGCAGTATATTAATTTCCACCTATGCTCCTCCTTGATCTTTTACAGATGGGATCAACACTAGGATGATGCTAGTAGTACAATTATAATGCTATGTAGTTGGGTTCTGTGTAGGATGATGCTAGTAGTACAATGATAATGCTATTTAGTTGGGTTCTGTGTAGGATGATGCTATGTAGTACAATGATAATGCTATTTAGTTGGGTTCTGTGTAGGATGATGTTAGTAGTACAATGATAATGCTATGTAGTTGGGTTCTGTGTAGGATGATGCTAGTAGTACAATGATAATGCTATGTAGTTGGGTTCTGTGTAGGATGATGCTATGTAGTACAATGATAATGCTATGTAGTAGGGTTCTGTGTAGGATGATGCTAGTAGTACAATGATAATGCTATGTAGTTGGGTTCTGTGTAGGATGATGCTAGTAGTACAATGATAATGCTATGTAGTAGGGTTCTGTATAGATGATTCTAGTAGTACAATGATAATTGGTTCTGTGTAGGATCTATGTGTACAATGATGATGCTATGTAGTTGGGTTCTGTGTAGGATGATGTTAGTAGTACAATGATAATGCTATGTAGTTGGGTTCTGTGTAGGATGATACTATGTAGTACAATGATAATGCTATGTAGTAGGGTTCTGTGTAGGATGATGCTAGTAGTACAATGATAATGCTATGTAGTAGGGTTCTGTGTAGGATGATGCTAGTAGTACAATGATAATGCTAGTAGTTGGGTTCCGTGTAGGATGATGCTAGTAGTACAATGATAATGCTATGTAGTTGGGTTCTGATAGGATGATGCTATGTAGTACAATGATAATGCTATGTAGTTGGGTTCTGTGTAGGATGATGCTAGTAGTACAATGATAATGCTATGTAGTTGGGTTCTGTGTAGGATGATGCTAGTAGTACAATGATAATGCTATGTAGTAGGGTTCTGTGTAGGATGATGCTATGTAGTACAATGATAATGCTATGTAGTTGGGTTCTGTGTATGATGATGTAGCAATGATATGTAGTACAATGTATAATGATATGTAGTTGGGTTCTGTGTAGGATGATGCTATGTAGTACAATGATAATGCTATGTAGTAGGGTTCTGTGTAGGATGATGTGTAGATGATAATGCTATGTAGTTGGGTTCTGTGTAGGATGATGCTATGTAGTACAATGATAATGCTATGTAGTAGGGTTCTGTGTAGGATGATTCTGTAGTACAATGATAATGCTATGTAGTAGGGTTCTGTGTAGGATGATGCTAGTAGTACAATGATAATGCTATGTAGTTGGGTTCTGTGTAGGATGATGCTAGTAGTACAATGATAATGCTATGTAGTTGGGTTCTGTGTAGGATGATGCTATGTAGTACAATGATAATGCTATGTAGTTGGGTTCTGTGTAGGATGATGCTATGTAGTACAATGATAATGCTATGTAGTTGGGTTCTGTGTAGGATGATGCTATGTAGTACAATGATAATGCTATGTAGTTGGGTTCTGTGTAGGATGATGCTATGTAGTACAATGATAATGCTATGTAGTTGGGTTCTGTGTAGGATGATGCTATGTAGTACAATGATAATGCTATGTAGTTGGGTTCTGTGTAGGATGATGCTAGTAGTACAATGATAATGCTATGTAGTTGGGTTCTGTGTAGGATGATGCTATGTAGTACAATGATAATGCTATGTAGTAGGGTTCTGTGTAGGATGATGCTATGTAGTACAATGATAATGCTATGTAGTAGGGTTCTGTGTAGGATGATGCTATGTAGTACAATGATAATGCTATGTAGTGATGGGTTCTGTGTAGGATGATGCTAGTAGTACAATGATAATGCTATGTAGTTGGGTTCTGTGTAGGATGATGCTATGTAGTACAATGATAATGCTATGTAGTTGGGTTCTGTGTAGGATGATGCTATGTAGTACAATGATAATGCTATGTAGTTGGGTTCTGTGTAGGATGATGCTATGTAGTACAATGATAATGCTATGTAGTAGGGTTCTGTGTAGGATGATGCTATGTAGTACAATGATAATGCTATGTAGTTGGGTTCTGTGTAGGATGATGCTATGTAGTACAATGATAATGCTATGTAGTTGGGTTCTGTGTAGGATGATGCTATGTAGTACAATGATAATGCTATGTAGTTGGGTTCTGTGTAGGATGATGCTAGTAGTACAATGATAATGCTATGTAGTAGGGTTCTGTGTAGATGATGCTAGTAGTACAATGATAATGCTATGTAGTAGGGTTCTGTGTAGGATGATGCTATGTAGTACAATGATAATGCTATGTAGTAGGGTTCTGTGTAGGATGATGCTAGTAGTACAATGATAATGCTATGTAGTTGGGTTCTGTGTAGGATGATGCTATGTAGTACAATGATAATGCTATGTAGTTGGGTTCTGTGTAGGATGATGCTATGTAGTACAATGATAATGCTATGTAGTTGGGTTCTGTGGATGATGCTAGTAGTACAATGATAATGCTATGTAGTTGGGTTCTGTGTAGGATGATGCTATGTAGTACAATGATAATGCTATGTAGTTGGGTTCTGTGTAGGATGATGCTATGTAGTACAATGATAATGCTATGTAGTTGGGTTCTGTGTAGGATGATGCTATGTAGTACAATGATAATGCTATGTAGTTGGGTTCTGTGTAGGATGATGCTAGTAGTACAATGATAATGCTATGTAGTTGGGTTCTGTGTAGGATGATGCTAGTAGTACAATGATAATGCTATGTAGTTGGGTTCTGTGTAGGATGATGTAGTACAATGATAATGCTATGTAGTAGGGTTCTGTGTAGGATGATGCTATGTAGTACAATGATAATGCTATGTAGTTGGGTTCTGTGTAGGATGATGCTATGTAGTACAATGATAATGCTATGTAGTTGGGTTCTGTGTAGGATGATGCTATGTAGTACAATGATAATGCTATGTAGTTGGGTTCTGTGTAGGATGATGCTATGTAGTACAATGATAATGCTATGTAGTTGGGTTCTGTGTAGGATGATGCTATGTAGTACAATGATAATGCTATGTAGTTGGGTTCTGTGTAGGATGATGCTATGTAGTACAATGATAATGCTATGTAGTAGGGTTCTGTGTAGGATGATGCTATGTAGTACAATGATAATGCTATGTAGTTGGGTTCTGTGTAGGATGATGCTAGTAGTACAATGATAATGCTATGTAGTTGGGTTCTGTGTAGGATGATGCTATGTAGTACAATGATAATGCTATGTAGTAGGGTTCTGTGTAGGATGATGCTATGTAGTACAATGATAATGCTATGTAGTAGGGTTCTGTGTAGGATGATGCTATGTAGTACAATGATAATGCTATGTAGTAGGGTTCTGTGTAGGATGATGCTATGTAGTACAATGATAATGCTATGTAGTTGGGTTCTGTGTAGGATGATGCTATGTAGTACAATGATAATGCTATGTAGTTGGGTTCTGTGTAGGATGATGCTATGTAGTACAATGATAATGCTATGTAGTTGGGTTCTGTGTAGGATGATGCTATGTAGTACAATGATAATGCTATGTAGTTGGGTTCTGTGTAGGATGATGCTATGTAGTACAATGATAATGCTATGTAGTAGGGTTCTGTGTAGGATGATGCTATGTAGTACAATGATAATGCTAGGGTTCTGTGTAGGATGATGCTATGTAGTACAATGATAATGCTATGTAGTAGGGTTCTGTGTAGGATGATGCTATGTAGTACAATGATAATGCTATGTAGTAGGGTTCTGTGTAGGATGATGCTATGTAGTACAATGATAATGCTATGTAGTAGGGTTCTGTGTAGGATGATGCTAGTAGTACAATGATAATGCTATGTAGTAGGGTTCTGTGTAGGATGATGCTATGTAGTACAATGATAATGCTATGTAGTTGGGTTCTGTGTAGGATGATGCTATGTAGTACAATGATAATGCTATGTAGTAGGGTTCTGTGTAGGATGATACTATGTAGTACAATGATAATGATAATGCTATGTAGTAGGGTTCTGTGTAGGATGATGCTATGTAGTACAATGATAATGCTATGTAGTGTGTAGGATGGGTTCTGTGTAGGATGATGCTAGTAGTACAATGATAATGCTATGTAGTTGGGTTCTGTGTAGGATGATGTTAGTAGTACAATGATAATGCTATGTAGTAGGGTTCTGTGTAGGATGATGCTATGTAGTACAATGATAATGCTATGTAGTTGGGTTCTGTGTAGGATGATGCTATGTAGTACAATGATAATGCTATGTAGTAGGGTTCTGTGTAGGATGATGCTATGTAGTACAATGATAATGCTATGTAGTAGGGTTCTGTGTATGATGCTATGTAGGATAATGCTATGTAGTAGGGTTCTGTGTAGGATGATGCTAGTAGTACAATGATAATGCTATGTAGTAGGGTTCTGTGTAGGATGATGCTATGTAGTACAATGATAATGCTATGTAGTTGGGTTCTGTGTAGGATGATGCTAGTAGTACAATGATAATGCTATGTAGTTGGGTTCTGTGTAGGATGATGCTATGTAGTACAATGATAATGCTATGTAGTAGGGTTCTGTGTAGGATGATGCTATGTAGTACAATGATAATGCTATGTAGTAGGGTTCTGTGTAGGATGATGCTAGTAGTACAATGATAATGCTATGTAGTAGGGTTCTGTGTAGGATGATGCTAGTAGTACAATGATAATGCTATGTAGTTGGGTTCTGTGTAGGATGATGCTAGTAGTACAATGATAATGCTATGTAGTAGGGTTCTGTGTAGGATGATGCTAGTAGTACAATGATAATGCTATGTAGTTGGGTTCTGTGTAGGATGATGCTATGTAGTACAATGATAATGCTATGTAGTAGGGTTCTGTGTAGGATGATGCTAGTAGTACAATGATAATGCTATGTAGTTGGGTTCTGTGTAGGATGATGCTAGTAGTACAATGATAATGCTATGTAGTTGGGTTCTGTGTAGGATGATACTATGTAGTACAATGATAATGCTATGTAGTTGGGTTCTGTGTAGGATGATGCTAGTAGTACAATGATAATGCTATGTAGTACAATGATAATGCTATGTAGTTGGGTTCTGTGTAGGATGATACTATGTAGTACAATGATAATGCTATGTAGTAGGGTTCTGTGTAGGATGATGCTAGTAGTACAATGATAATGCTATGTAGTTGGGTTCTGTGTAGGATGATGCTATGTAGTACAATGATAATGCTATGTAGTAGGGTTCTGTGTAGGATGATGCTAGTAGTACAATGATAATGCTATGTAGTGTAATGTGTCACAGTGCTATCACAGACATGAAAGATAAAAGGGCTGCTGCATATCAGATCTATATTCAGTAAGTATTCACCAAACACAGTCTGCTGCTTTTTGAGCAACAGGACGGGCTCAGTATGCACAAACCCTATTAGGAGATGAGAGTGGATCCCTTCTTGAAGACTATCCTGAGGGTGTCCCTGAACACTGCAGTAATGTGCTCTGAGACTTTGCTGTGATTTACATGATTTACGAGGGTTGCATGGACAACAGAAAGCAGATTTAAAGTAGCGATCACTCAGTCGTCAATTACATGGGAAAGTGGTTGGAAGTAAGTCCGTAAACCTCGCCTGTTGTCCAGATTTCCAAGCTCAGGTTTGAAAGAAACACAGCACATGTTAGAGGAAACATGGGTTAGGTTTTTAGTTTTTTTTAACACTATGGGCCATAGTGTTTCCTCTGTTCTTAAATAAAACAATTTAAAGAAGAAAAAAAATGTTTATGTTACAAAATGAAACACAAAGCATCTTGAGTTGCTGCGAGAACGTAGATTGCATGACTTAATTGTTTGTTTCTAGTTTTGTGAAATTAACAGGTGTTTTAGACAGGAGCAAACACTTTGGGAATATGGCACTGTGAAAGGGGGTGTGGGTTGTTCACTTGACAGTGAGGACAGACACAGGATGTTATCTTTGACATTGCCACCCCTGCTACATTCCTTCCCCCACAGAATGGCACCACCGGTCCATTCGAAATTCTACACCCTCAAGCCTTTCCGAGAGAAGAAATCTGTGCTTTGGTGCAGTTTTCCTGCTCAGTGGACTACCCTGAAGGTCTAAGGCTGTAGTGGCTGGTTTGGTAAGTGCAATGTTGGTCCAGGACTTGGGAAACAGCCATGGATCCATTGGTTCAGCTGCCTGGTGGTCCTCAGCCAGCTGGACGGCAATAGACAAAGTGCAAGGTCACTGGCTCCGGACCCAGAGTAGTCACTGAAGCAGGTAGTGATGGAAGCAGTCAACCACTACCTGCTCCACAATCTACTCTGCAGAGTGACTGAGAGCGAATGAATCCAAGTCCCTAATCTCCCTCCCTTGTGTGGGCACAATATATCAGGAACAGTGTGCCCCGGACTGGGTGGTGTGGCAGTTTCATTCCAGGGGCAGCTGGAAGTCGGACATCCAGAAATGGGGCGGAGTCACAATACCAGAAGTCATCGCCTTAATGCGGTAGGCGATGTGTCATGGGTTGGAAGATGATTGCACTCGCTACAGAAGGGGATGTGGCAAAGCAATCTCTCTGCTTGCGATACCTCTCTGGAGTTGCTCCTGCACGTGCTTGTGATACCCCTCTGGAGTTGCGCCTGCACAGTCCAGGCTGGCAGCAGTAGCATTGAATGCTCGAGCAGCTGCCTGGGCCTTGCCTGTGAGTTGAGGAATCAGGGCCAGTTGCCATTGGTAGCCATGACCTCAAATAATTGCAGGTATGCTCCCGGGTCATTGTGAGCAGTAATTTTAGAAGGGCGCTGTAACCTCCAGTTTGAGGGAGGAGTTTTTCCATTGGGTGCTGCGCCTGGCTGTCGTTCTGCTTCCAGCTGGAACACGTGCATTATTGCGCTAAACGGTTCTGTGTCCATTTTGCCTGGTAACAATGCCTCGATTCAGCAGGGCCAGTGAATCCCACCACTGCCACCATGTGTGAAAGGGGATGTGGGTTGTTCACTGGGCAGTGAGGACAGACACAGAATGTTATCTTTGACAACGTCGCACAGGTGTAGGTTTTATTTCTTATTCTTTTTACAGTGGTAGTTCCTGTGGCAGCCACTAGGCTGCCACAGGAACAGGGTAGGGCAAGGTAAATCAAACAGGCAACCACGTGCCCGCACCAAAAATAACCGTACAATCACAATGGTAAGACCGTGGGCACATGTACACAAACTGGACCGTAAACACAGGGTGGGTACATACAGCAACAAAACAATGCCAAGATAAAACACAGTGCAAAAACACAGCTAGAAAACATATGGCTGAGCATTACCTCTACCAAAAGGAGGGTCCTGTTGACAGAGTATATGCACTATACACCCATAAACTAACCCTAACCCTAACCCTATTTTGCTGGAAGGATTCCTTCTTGGTGATTACTATTACAATGAGAGCTCTCCTCCCCACCCTACAGCACTATAGCCATCCTTCCCAGGGCTGGCTTTACCCTCAACTTAAAGAACCACAGCTTAACCTCCCAGACATCTGACTCATTAAAGTCTTTAGGAATTACTGAAGGTTTCATCACAACGGTGGAGAAGAAGATAAAAGGAGAGGCGGGAAGAGTGGGACGTGGAGCCACAAGCTGTATAGCAGGAGATTCCAGTAAGCAGTGCCTAAGCTGCTAGATCATTAGAAATATCAAACAGCAAACACCCCAGCTGCTCTCCACAGCACTGTGCTGGCTGAGTGCAACAGCAAACACCCCCAGCTGCTCTCCACAGCACTGTGCTGGCTGAGTGCAACAGCAAACACCCCCAGCTGCTCTCCACAGCACTGTGCTGGCTGAGTGCAACAGCAAACACCCCCAGCTGCTCTCCACAGCACTGTGCTGGCTGAGTGCAACAGCAAACACCCCCAGCTGCTCTCCACAGCACTGTGCTGGCTGAGTGCAACAGCAAACACCCCCAGCTGCTCTCCACAGCACTGTGCTGGCTGAGTGCAACAGCAAACACCCCCAGCTGCTCTCCACAGCACTGTGCTGGCTGAGTGCAACAGCAAACACCCCCAGCTGCTCTCCACAGCACTGTGCTGGC
This sequence comes from Polyodon spathula, assembly GCF_017654505.1. Taxonomy (NCBI): domain Eukaryota; kingdom Metazoa; phylum Chordata; class Actinopteri; order Acipenseriformes; family Polyodontidae; genus Polyodon; species Polyodon spathula. The sequence continues at coordinate 109,874,700 of NC_054534.1, read as the reverse complement.
TGAGTGCAACAGCAAACACCCCCAGCTGCTCTCCACAGCACTGTGCTGGCTGAGTGCAACAGCAAACACCCCCAGCTGCTCTCCACAGCACTGTGCTGGCTGAGTGCAACAGCAAACACCCCCAGCTGCTCTCCACAGCACTGTGCTGGCTGAGTGCAACAGCAAACACCCCCAGCTGCTCTCCACAGCACTGTGCTGGCTGAGTGCAACAGCAAACACCCCCAGCTGCTCTCCACAGCACTGTGCTGGCTGAGTGCAACAGCAAACACCCCCAGCTGCTCTCCACAGCACTGTGCTGGCTGAATGCAACAGCAAACACCCCCAGCTGCTCTCCACAGCACTGTGCTGGCTGAGTGCAACAGCAAACACCCCCAGCTGCTCTCCACAGCACTGTGCTGGCTGAGTGCAACAGCAAACACCCCAGCTGCTCTCAGCAATGTGGGGTTCCCCAACTAAATGACTCCCTGTTTACTTTAGGCAGGTGTTTTACTTTAGGCTGAGCATTGTAAAGAGAGAGAGAGGGACAAGGTAAGGTGGGAGGAGATGGAGAGGGGGAGAGAGGGTAAGAGAGAGGGAAAGGGTGAGGTGGGAGGAGAGCGAGAGTGGGAGGGATGGGGGAAAGAGGGAGATGAGGTGGGGAAAAAGAGGGAGAAGGAGAGGGCAAGGGGAGGAAAGAGGGAGAGAGTGGGAGAGGTTGGCATGATTAGGATATGAATGTGTCCATCACTGGGTGTCACTAATCCCCACTGTGCTAATCCAGTCTAGCAGACTGTCACTAATCCCCACACTGCTAACCCAGTCTAGCAGACTGTCACTAATCCCCACTGTGCTAACCCAGTCTAGCAGACTGTCACTAATCCCCACCCTGCTAACCCAGTCTAGCAGACTGTCACTAATCCCCACTGTGCTAACCCAGTCTAGCAGACTGTCACTAATCCCCACTGTGCTAACCCAGTCTAGCAGACTGTCACTAATCCCCACTGTGCTAACCCAGTCTAGCAGACTGTCACTAATCCCCACTGTGCTAATCCAGTCTAGCAGACTGTCACTAATCCCCACTCTGCTAACCCAGTCTAGCAGACTGTCACTAATCCCCACTGTGCTAACCCAGTCTAGCAGACTGTCACTAATCCCCACTGTGCTAATCCAGTCTAGCAGACTGTCACTAATCCCCACTGTGCTAACCCAGTCTAGCAGACTGTCACTAATCCCCACTGTGCTAATCCAGTCTAGCAGACTGTCACTAATCCCCACTGTGCTAATCCAGTCTAGCAGACTGTCGCTAATCCCCACTGTGCTAACCCAGTCTAGCAGACTGTCACTAATCCCCACTGTGCTAATCCAGTCTAGCAGACTGTCACTAATCCCCACTGTGCTAACCCAGTCTAGCAGACTGTCACTAATCCCCACTGTGCTAACCCAGTCTAGCAGACTGTCACTAATCCCCACCGTGCTAACCCAGTCTAGCAGACTGTCACTAATCCCCACTGTGCTAACCCAGTCTAGCAGACTGTCACTAATCCCCACTGTGCTAACCCAGTCTAGCAGACTGTCACTAATCCCCACTGTGCTAACCCAGTCTAGCAGACTGTCACTAATCCCCACTGTGCTAACCCAGTCTAGCAGACTGTCACTAATCCCCACTGTGCTAACCCAGTCTAGCAGACTGTCACTAATCCCCACTGTGCTAATCCAGTCTAGCAGACTGTCACTAATCCCCACTGTGCTAACCCAGTCTAGCAGACTGTCACTAATCCCCACTGTGCTAACCCAGTCTAGCAGACTGTCACTAATCCCCACTGTGCTAACCCAGTCTAGCAGACTGTCACTAATCCCCACTGTGCTAACCCAGTCTAGCAGACTGTCACTAATCCCCACTGTGCTAACCCAGTCTAGCAGACTGTCACTAATCCCCACTGTGCTAATCCAGTCTAGCAGACTGTCACTAATCCCCACTGTGCTAACCCAGTCTAGCAGACTGTCACTAATCCCCACTGTGCTAACCCAGTCTAGCAGACTGTCACTAATCCCCACTGTGCTAACCCAGTCTAGCAGACTGTCACTAATCCCCACTGTGCTAACCCAGTCTAGCAGACTGTCACTAATCCCCACTGTGCTAACCCAGTCTAGCAGACTGTCACTAATCCCCACTGTGCTAACCCAGTCTAGCAGACTGTCACTAATCCCCACTGTGCTAACCCAGTCTAGCAGACTGTCACTAATCCCCACTGTGCTAACCCAGTCTAGCAGACTGTCACTAATCCCCACTGTGCTAACCCAGTCTAGCAGACTGTCACTAATCCCCACTGTGCTAATCCAGTCTAGCAGACTGTCACTAATCCCCACTGTGCTAATCCAGTCTAGCAGACTGTCACTAATCCCCACTGTGCTAACCCAGTCTAGCAGACTGTCACTAATCCCCACTGTGCTAACCCAGTCTAGCAGACTGTCACTAATCCCCACTGTGCTAACCCAGTCTAGCAGACTGTCACTAATCCCCACTGTGCTAACCCAGTCTAGCAGACTGTCACTAATCCCCACTGTGCTAATCCAGTCTAGCAGACTGTCACTAATCCCCACTGTGCTAACCCAGTCTAGCAGACTGTCGCTAATCCCCACTGTGCTAACCCAGTCTAGCAGACTGTCACTAATCCCCACTGTGCTAACCCAGTCTAGCAGACTGTCACTAATCCCCACTGTGCTAACCCAGTCTAGCAGACTGTCACTAATCCCCACTGTGCTAATCCAGTCTAGCAGACTGTCGCTAAACCCCACTGTGCTAATCCAGTCTAGCAGACTGTCACTAATCCCCACTGTGCTAACCCAGTCTAGCAGACTGTCACTAATCCCCACTGTGCTAATCCAGTCTAGCAGACTGTCGCTAAACCCCACTGTGCTAACCCAGTCTAGCAGACTGTCACTAATCCCCACTGTGCTAATCCAGTCTAGCAGACTGTCGCTAATCCCCACTGTGCTAATCCAGTCTAGCAGACTGTCGCTAATCCCCACTGTGCTAACCCAGTCTAGCAGACTGTCACTAATCCCCACACTGCTAACCCAGTCTAGCAGACTGTCACTAATCCCCACTGTGCTAATCCAGTCTAGCAGACTGTCACTAATCCCCACTGTGCTAATCCAGTCTAGCAGACTGTCACTAATCCCCACACTGCTAACCCAGTCTAGCAGACTGTCGCTAAACCCCACCCTGCTAAGCCTAATTGATCTATCATCCAAACCTTGCCATCAGAAAGCACACTGATCGTGTCATGAAAGCTGGTATTAGCATTATTTAGCATGATTGAGAATATCAGATATATTGCAGAGTTTCTCAGCCTGTACACCTGTCCATCTATATGTTACACTTACATCTTTGTATATATCTGGTGAACTGCTTATTCAGCTATCATCAACCTTAGTTTTAACATGGTATTTATCTTATGTTATTGAGATTGTCATATTTTGGGGACATAGGGGGGTGTCTGTCTGTCTGTCCATCTGCATTTTACACTTAAATCGACACACTATAACCCTAACCCTAACCCTAACCCTTTTCTGATACAATTGTGCACTTACATATATCGGGCAAAAATATTTACACATAAAGTACATTGTAGTTATGCATAATAACATTGTAAATAAGGTAAGTTCACATGTATTTACTAAGTAACTAATATGTAAATCCACAGTAATTTGAGACACTTCATTTAAAGTGTTCCCATTTTTTCTTTGATTCCTTGCCTACATGACCTGGTGTAACTAGTCATTGACACCTCAAGGTTAATGTCTAATATGTGCACAAGCAGCACATTCTTCTTAATGGGAGCAAAGGAGATCCTTTACACTTTATCAGTCGCTCAGGGAGTCCACGCCACCCAGTCATATCATTGTGTGAATCAAAAGACATTTCAACAACGAAGACATCGAGAAACCATTGAACATATTACCTTTATCTTAGCTTTTAAAAAGAATAAGCAGACTGCATGACTTTCCACTTAGAGACTTGAGAACAGGACAAATGAGAGAAGGCCATTTGTCGCCTCTAATCAAACAAACTCCAGCGGCTCAGCTGTAACTCCTGGATCAGAAGACACATCTCCAGATGCACTGGAGTGTAATGAGCAGTATGAATTAATGAAGACTTGAGCGCTGGAAGACAATGTCTTATTGCATTTCTGCAGTGAGCAAACCAGCCAAGCATTCCTCCTTGGTGCAGTTCGCCCAGGTCAGCAGACCTGAGTGGGAGAAGATAACTTTAATGGGATGCTAGAATGTAGCATTAAGTGATGCAGGTTTGTTAAAATTTGTGTTTGTATAGTAAGTGCACCTCTGCATATTTAATGCCTGCTCTTCAGACCCTATCATATTCCTAATGGAGTACCGCTATGTACCCTGTCTTAAATGACTGATCTACAGTTGGTTAAGGTATTTTAATGGATTTTTTTCGGTGTAGGATAAGGCGGTCCAATAGAGAATATATAAAACAATTAAAATGTGTAATCTTAAAGGGTGGCATTGTAGGTAAGAATGGCCTTAAAATAATCACAATGGCTAAGGAGGCTAAAACCAATTCCAAATCGCTCCAATTCCAATATTATAACACCAAAAGAACATTCAAAGAAGAAGTACAATCGAAGTCAGTCTTACTGGTCTGTAGTTACCTGGTTCGGTTTTGTTTCCCTTTCTGTGGATCGGTATTACGTTTGCAATTCTCCAGTCTGTTGGTACAACCCCTCTGTTAAGAGACTGTTGCATGATCTTGGTTAGCGGTTTGTAAATAACTTCTTTCATTTATTTGAGTACTACTGGGAGGATCTCATCCAGCCCAGGGGATTTGTTTATTTTAAGAGCTCCTAGTCCCTTTAACACTTCTGCCTCGGTTATGCTAAAGTTATTTAAAACTGGATAGGAACTGAATGACATGTGGAGCATGTTGTCAGTATCTTCCTTTGTAAAAACTTGTGAAAAGTAATCATTTAATATATTTGCTATTTTTTTCTCTTCATCTATGATATTGCTATTTGCATGTCTCACACATTATATGTAAAGTTATGGAAAGTGTAATGAGAAAATGGAAAATTACCTATATGGTAACAGTATCCTGGGAGACAGTCAGCATGGTTTTAGGAAAGGGAGATCGTGTCTAACTAACCTGCTTGATTTTTTTGAGGATGCAACATCGACAATGGATAATTGCAAACATATGATATGGTTTGTTTAGATTTCCAGAAAGATTATGACAAAGTCCCGCACAAAAGATTAATTCTCAAACTGAACGCAGTTGGGATTCAAGGAAACACATGTACATGGATTAGGGAGTGGTTAATATGTAGAAAACAGAAAGTACTGATTAGAGGAAAAACCTCAGAATGGAGTGTGGTAACCAGCGGTGTACCACAGGGATCAGTATTAGGTCCTCTGCTATTCCTAATATACATTAATGACTTAGATTCTGGTATAGTAAGCAATCTTGTTAAATTTGCATATGACACAAAGATAGGAGAAGTGGCAAACACTGTTGCAGCAATTTGATAAAGAGAGAAAGGATCGATGTTGTAAATCTCCCTCCCTATCAGAAAGGGCGTTGTGTAAGGACAGTGGTACGCTGGCCCCTAGAAGAACTGCCTTGATGGTAGGTCGAAACCGGAAGGTGGCCATATTAGGGGGACTGCGTAGTTACATGCACCCAGAACGACTCCATTGCAGTCAGCTGCGGGACAGTCCTCTACTGGAGAAACCATGGCGACGGGTTGATTGCAGGGAGGAGCTTCTGGGTACAAAGAGGAAGCGAATTCATGCATAAATTCACTTCATTGTTTTTTCATAATGTTGTTATAATAATAAATATATAAGCATAACAGCAGATACCTGGTGAGTGCTAGGCTTTTTACGACATTCTATATATTTACTTGAGCCTATAGCACACTGTCAAAACAAGAACATTGCTCTTTTAGCATGCTCCTATTTTTTCAATTTTTCCCTCAAAATATAACTCTATGGTACTTCATTTCAAGTTAAAACAACTTGAGTCATGTTATTACTTGTATATTTTATTTGGCAGATGCCTTATTCATGTGTCAATAGTATACATTCCTGTAGACCCTGGTCTCACAGCATGACCTCTGCATTAAGTATTTATAAAGCATTGGGAAATGCTCTTAGTGAAGGGATTAACCAGTTTTGTAATGATATTTAATCTATTAGAACAAAGTCAGGTTTATGAGCTCCTATATAAGATTATATACGGTCAACAATACTTATTCCATTGTCGTGTGATAAAATATATATGCAAATGTTAAACATGAGATTAGAACGACACAGAGAAAAACAGGTTTTGTACAGGAATACCTGAACTGATTAAAGAGACATGGACAAAAATAATAACAAATGCAGGTAGCTATGTCTACTGATATGCAGTGTTCAACGTAGGGTTAAGAGACAGAGGACATGGCTTTGCTCTATAGCTTGGAAGCTGGTTTGTTATTTGAGATCCAGTACTGTTTTTGGATTTTCAAACACAGTGGGCTGGATTTTCAGAGCTAACATAAACACAAATAAAATGTTACCAAGCTATCAAGAGATGAGAACGATCCCAGTGATTCAGCATCAACCATATGGTATGTAACCCATTCCATGCCCTCACCACTCTGTGTACAATTCTCCTAGTCTCCGTATCAACCCTGTGTCATATTTTACAGCAATGTCAGGAGATAATGGCTAGCTGCAATAACTATTCACATTCACATAGCTAATATAATAGAGGATTCAAGAAAAACTATCCTGTTCCTGAAATAATACTTTTTTCCTCAGTTCATCTTTTCCTCCAGTTCTCAAGTCTTTCACCAGGAGGTGCCAAATCGTTTTTCAAAAAGCAATCTACTGTAAACGACGTAAATAGCAGAGCTAGTCATTATTTTGTTTGGCTCCGAAATATTGCTTTTGTTGTTGCTATTTCTTGCAAGATGCCCTTTCCTTATTAGCCGTCCGGATTTAAACAAGGCTGTACATTCTCAAAATAAAACTTTTACACCTACACGATAATGAACTTTGTAAATGCATTTTATTGGTATTGATTGTAGACAATAAAGGTTAAATATTCAGTCTCTCTCTCTCAATTCAATTCAAATGTGCTTTATTGGCATGACTATATTGCAACAAGTATTGTCCTGTATGTGTTTGTATTTATTGCAGGATATTAACAAGTGCATCTCTGTCTCGACCTCTCCCCTCTCACGGTGAGAGCACAGCCTGTTCTCCCTGCTAGCCAGGACTGTCTGTGTCAGCCTCTTTCGATGGCCAGGCGGTGGTCACTGAGTCTGTACTTGGTCAGGATCTGCCTCTGCTTTGTGTCTCTCACCCTGACCAGGTATTCCCCCAGGGTGTATTTTCTGTTTAGGGAGCGATAGCACTCCAGCTTGTTTGTGTTTTAGAATTTTTATCCCAATGGTCCAGAGAGGAGTGTTTGAGGTGTTTTATAATTTGATGTATTTTAATTGGCATTGTTTTTGCAGTGTTGCCCTGAAGCTGTCTGATGTCAGCGTGGCTCAGTGTCGTGAGCTTCAGGACCAACTGGCTAAGGGGACTCTTCTCTGGCCTGAGCTCTTGTCTTTTGGCTTTGTGGTGGTACGAGTTTGGGTCACTGTATTTTAGATTAACCCAATATTTTAATGCTCTTTTTTGGATGTTAATAATCAATGGGCAATGGCCTAATTCGGCCCACTTTGCATTAGTTTTTGTTTTTCTTTGTCATTTGTTTTATTTGGTGTTTTTCTTTGTAATTTCATGTTTTTACAGAACTCTGCATGCAGGGTTTCTCTGGGGTGTTTGCCCTATTTTGTGTAGTCCTGGTCTGTGATGGGTACCACACACTTCACTGCCATAAAGTGCAATTGGCTGAATTAGACTTTTGAACATTTTGAGCCAAATTGTTATGGGGGATTTATATTATAAGCCCCTCTTATTATATATATATATATATATATATATATATATATATATATATATATATATATATATATAATATATAATACACACACACACACACACACACACTTGTTTTGTGTGTGTGTGTGTGTGTGTGTGTGTGTGTGTGTGTGTGTGTGTTTCAGTTGTAAATGGTGCCCACATTAAGAAACAGTTTCATTCTCCTGTATCTGGCTGATCGAGCCTCTCCAGCTGTAATACACACAGCATTAGATGTTTCCATTCTGTGCAATCCAAATATAGTCATCTAAAACACAATTTACGAATCTTTTATTCTTATTATTATAATTATCACTTACTGGACCCTTTTCATTAAACAATTTTGAATAGAGACACCTGAAAACTGCGCAAAATAAAAATCGTTAAAAAGAACGAAAACCAACTGTACTGCAGTGAAAGTAACACTTTATTGTACATGGTCCATACGAAGCACGAAATATTTTGATAAATGAAATATAATAAATGTGCTGTCTTACTAAAGTTTCCAACATTTTCTGAGAAGCTGGGTCAGTGGGTAGTGATTTGCTTCTATATATTTCTCCCCACTTGAAAATTGTACAATTATTATTATTATTATTATTATTATTATTATTATTATTATTATTATTATTATTATTATTAACCGTATCTGTAACACAGAATCCTTGTCCAAACAATTCCTATTAAAAAAAATATATATTAAAACACGCATATTATGACAGAAATCTTAAATATGTGACATTTCTGTCGTCTTCCACATCACAAAGTTACAAAGAAAACAAAACCGTACAACATTTTTGACCGATGCACAGAAATGACTGCTCGGTACACGGAATCGTCTCCAACTTACAGCACACCTGCTGGTGACGTCACAACCCAGTCACCTGGGGGCCGCAGCTGGGCTGTGGGGAGGACCAAGAAGGGCGGGGCGATGCTGTTTACTTTGATATGTTTGATCACCAATGCACGCCCTTGTCACAAACGCTGAGCGCATGGGATAATACTTGCACGGTCCAGAGTTTCTCTTGGTTTGATTTTTAAATATTTGTTATCAGCATAGAAATACCAGTTTAAACGAAACGCGCGTAAAAGGTGTTTTTTAGAATTTGTTTGTTTACCGAACGATGGAAAAAGACCGAAGAGCAATAGAGGAACCTGCACAAAACCCGGTTATTTGTCTTCATTTTATTTTTAAAGGACTGTTCTAATTTTAACGGAACTGCATAATCTGCATTTAGTTTCAATTACTTATGTGTTTGTTGCAATTGCATTTTGACAGGTTTTAAATACAAATACAGTCATTGACAATACTTCTTATTACATCTGAAGCGGAGAAGCATTGCACTTTTTCCCAGTCCTTCCTGCCCGGCATATTCTCCCGTGGCTGCAAAATAATTTGAGCGCTTTGTGGAGAGCAGAGCAGAACCGTACCGAACCACAAAATACAGACCCGCATGTGTGCCGTTTGAAGACGGGAAGTGTGATCAGTAGACTACACCAGCGCGTATAAAAACATGAGGACCTCCAGAGGAATTGCTTGTCATTTTCCTTTGTTGCTGTGTGTCGTGTCTGTTTATTACACGCTAGCTTTCAAGCCCGAACCGAGAATCACCGTCACCTATGAAGGTAAGCGTACCCATTAAAAAACATAATTACAGAAAGTAATGAGAACAAAAACAGTGCATGATTAGCAAACTCTTCGTACGTAGCCATTCCAGGTGATAATACTAGCTTGATTAGCAGAGTGTGTCTCGTTAACACGCTCAGGTGCGTCTTAATATTAAACCCATCGTAAAACCAGGAATGGATCAAACTGCTATGCGATGAGTCTTTCCCGTACTGTGAAGTAATACCAAACTGTTTTTAAACAGACCGCGATTCAGTCTGTTCCGTACCCGTTTACGAGTAGGTGCTCGGTGTTGCCGATTTATTTATTTATTTATTCATTTATTTTTAAGGTCTTGAAATGTGGTTTTAAACGCCCTAAAAACTGCGTGCTTTGAACCTACATGTTGTTTCGAGCGCCGGTTGTGCTCATGATTTACATACCCTGTTCTGCTAACTTCTGCACTTCCCTGATCCCGAATTAGAGGTGTTGTTTCACGGTGCATCAGTGTGTTATTATTATAGTGAACATTATTATTATCTATTTCTCAGCAGACGCCCCTACCCGGGGCGACTTACATTTGTATACAGAAAGTACATATGGGAATTACAGTGTCTCATTACTCTGCCGTCGTGTGTAAAGCACTTGTCAGCAGTTAGAATTGTCAGCCTAATTTTGGTCAGTGGAATTGAAATTGTTTTGTTTCCAATTGTTTATTTATTTATTTTTTTTATTTTTTGCACAACCCGATCACTTCAGATATCTTGCTTTGTGACCCCAAAGTCTGTGGCAGTTACTGTGAGTCCAAGCCAGTCTCTCATCTGATGAAGGTTTCAAGTCTAACTTTTACACTTCAAGTGCTTTGAGGCTCAACAATCAGACTGAAATGAAGGATCTGATTTTGTAATGGACTAATCCCGAGCAAGGTTAGAAAGTCACATTTGCCCTGCACGCTGTCCTGGATATCAGACCTTGAATCCAGTTCAGTTTGTTAGCATATGCACACACACCAACAGGACTGTCTGCACCCTGTGGTTATTGGTTTCCATGTGCAGTAAGTGGTCATTCTTGTAAAAGTTTCATTTTGCAGTTTTCAACTTGCTTTTCCCATGGTTATACTATATATTTATCATGAGCTTCCCCTGGTTTGCCATGTATTGCTTTTTAATAAGCTTTACCATATTGCTCTATGCTTGAAAATCCTGCCAACTGCCTCCCTGAGAAACCAGTTGGACAAGTAACATGTGTCATCACTTCACATGACTGGGTACTTCAGTGTGAACACAGGCCTTCCAGAGGGAGGGCTGTCAAGTCACAGTCCTGGAGGGCCATTCCACGCCAGCTTTAACTGGTCAAATTATATAATGAACTACTTTAGGGTCTGGATGGAGGTTTAATTGGTTCAATTGAACAACTTAGAACTGGGCTGGCAAAGACCAGGAGTCAAAGGGCCAACATACTCTCGAGGAATTGACCAACTGACTTCATCCGTCCATATCACCTTGGGTTGAAAAGTGTTGTGCATCTTGGCCATTGCAGTGTTAGAAACTTGCACAAGCTCTGCACCCAGTCCTGCATTTCAGAAATATCTTCAGCTGGGAATTTTATTTCAAATGTTCAAGCAATCTGGGCCCTGCTGCACAACAGCTCCTAACAGTAACTCTGCAGACTCAGAGGAGGCTTCTTCATGCTGTGATGAGAAATGTGATCAGCTCGGAGCTCATTCAGCAGGGACCTGCTTACTGCCACCTGGTTATTCAGCTGTTCTTAATAAATGACAGTAATTCTGGAATCCGGGACTGGGTGCAGTACCTAGTACAGGTAGTACCTGGACTGGACTGGATCTCAAGGGACAGAATTGAGTACCACTTAGATCAGGGCTTCCCAACCCTGGTCCTGTGAACCATGTGTGTCTTCTGATTTTCATTCCAACTATCTCTCAATCGCTTAACTAGACCCTGAATTGAACTCAGAATTTGCTTAATTTGACCTTTTTTAATTTCTCGGCTCCTGAAAAGTTTTTCTGTTTTGTTCCTCTACAAACCAACAACCCAACGTGTAAATTGATGAAATATTGTAGCCCCACGTCTTTTTTTGTGTAGAATTTCATGTATCTGAAGGGCCTTTGCATGTATGCAAGAAATTCAACCATAAGACACAAGTTAACTGAAAAGAACATCATTTATTGACATTAATGGTCAAAAAATCACTGAACAAGGAAACAAATATTCACGTTTACTTAAAACAAAAAATAAAAAAAAATAGAAAACTTATTTTTATTTACAATGATATGCAATGGAGTAAGAGCACCGGAAAATGTGTATAGCCACGAGACGTAAGTTCATTTCTTGTTGAAATTGCTTCTGATTAGCTCTAGCCCATATGCTGTTGCATTTCTCCAGCTCTGCGTCCTCTTGCTCTGTCTCCTGCAGTATTCTATCCTTGTGTCATGTGGCTGTCTGGCACGTGTGCTTGTTTGTAAGTGTAGTCTTGTCTCATCTGGCTCCCAATCAGATGTCTCCCACGGAAGGGTTGACTTGATGTGCCTTCAAATGATGTTACCGTGCCACACGCATCTTCATCTACAGAGATCTGCACTGGCGGGCAGTGTCGCTGCTCGACGTTCTCCATGGAGCTCTAAACAAAGAAGTAGGAGCAGCAGTTTTATGGCAGAATTACACACAAAGCACACAACATATCAAAGTACATGTGCAAACCAGAGACCTGCTCTGCAGAGCACACATCGCCACCCCGCCTGAAGGCCCTAAAGGGAAGGATTATGTGTATGAAACACATGTTTTTGTGCAGGTCACTGTAATATAAAACACAAGCCATCATTATACGCAAGGCTGTTGGTGCATGAACATTTTCTTGTCAAAATGGTAAAAACTGTACTCTCAAACAGTGGAAGTAGACTGTGAATATGAGGAAATCACTATTCTCAAATTATAAGCAAACAAGCACGGTTAGAGAAGATTTTGAAGTGTAACTTTACAGTGTAGAAAGTGTTACAATCATGAAAATACCTTTACTTGTATCTGAATTAGGCATTATGAACTATCCTCAATTCCCGGTATTTTCCATAAGAAATTACATTAGTTTAGACACCCTCGGGTTGTGACTGGTTAGACATCGCAAACAGCTGCTTTACTTAGGTTTTTTCACCTGCGTTATTCTGCGCTTGTCAGGCAATTTAAGAATAAAAACACTTGCATCTTGTACTCGTAGTGATTTTTAAATCAATATGATGTAAAATAGTTTTAAAGC
>NC_054534.1:109829368-109856868 GCF_017654505.1 Polyodon spathula | reverse complement strand
AAAAATAAGCAAAGGATGCAAGCCATCTGGATTCTCTGATCCTGGAAAATGCAGTTTAAAAAGAATTCCAGCTATGTCCAAGCCTGGCGGGGTATTGACTGATCAATTCAACCCCTTTGTCGTGGAACTCTGTTCTTGAATAATGAATCCATGTCTCTGTGTTCAGTGTGTCACAGGCCGTGCAGTATTTTGCCTGTCTGTGTGTATGAATTTATAGCAGTAGTGATCGTTGACATCAGTGTGGCTTTGACTTCACAACAGATCAAGAGGAGTGTGTGTGTGTGTGTGTGTGTGTGTGTGTGTGTGTGTGTGTGTGTGTGTGTGTGTGTGTGTGTGTGTGTGTGTGTGTGTGTGTGTGTGTGTGTGTGTGTGTGTGTGTGTGTGTGTGTGTGTCTGTGGCTCAGTGTGAGTGTGTGTACACTGTGGATTATGCAGTGATGGTGGTGATGTACCATGATGATGTATTGGATTATGCTGCAGAGCAGTGACGCTTTAACGGAATTTGCAAAGCAAGGGGTTCATGGTGTTCTAGGTTTGATCCCTGCTTCCCAGCCACTTTATTGCATTTTTATTAAGTCTTTACTACAGAGGAAGGATATTTTCTGGCACCACAGTACTTCAGCCACACGGCAGTGCTGGGAGAGACAAAGGGGTTCACATGTCAATCAGGAAGGAAGAGCTCCGCCCCTTCCTCCGGTTCTGCTCCTGCTGATGTCACAGTAGCATTGCCAGAGTCGCGTGGGAACAGGGAGCTGGTGCTGGAACTGTGGGGTCACACAGAGGGCTGTTTACACATTTGGTACAGGTGTGTTTATTCGATTAAAGGAGCAGGGAAGGTGTTATAAAACCGCATTCATCATGGTTATTGTGCCCCGTTGACTCTTTGTGTCGGTTATCAGAGATGAGGGAATTGTTGTTTTTTTCAGTAGATTTTTTTTTTTCCCCACGGGGTGGATTCTGATCGTAAATAAGCTCAGTTTTAGAACAGAATTGAAGAAAGGTTGCAACAAGAGAGGATGTCATTAAGCCCACCGGTGCTCGTCTGGTTCCAAGCACCTAATTGATCCCACAACCGTGTCTTCCTGGTTACCAGCCTCAGCAGCAACGAGGTGGCTCAGTGTCCCATTCCATTCACTCAACACTGCTTCCATCTAAATGTCCATCTGTGTCCTCTGGTCTCCATGCTGCTCTTCAAAAAGATGAATTATGTATAGTCCTATTTGGGATTAAAATAAACCCCAGTCTTTCCTGGCCATTCTTGTTCTTGGCTAAACTGATTGTTCTCTCAGTTTATGTGGGCAGGGAGTCTTGGATATGGCTGCTGTACATGTCTGTGGTTTGAGAAGCAGTGATGTGTAGGAGGAACCTGTTCAAGACCCTGACCGCAGCACTGAGAAGATGCACAGCTTGCTTCTTGGGTTTTGTTCTGCATCTTTTTACACCAAAAGCCACAGAGATTAAAGCTACAGTATCTCTGCTGAGCATAGTGTGGTAATGATTATAGTGTTAATATCGTGCACCAGATCACAGGGCTGCAGGGACTGTGTCTAATGAAACGGCTGCTGAGAAGAAGAGGGCCCTTGTTTCTTCTCAAAGCCAGGCCGAGTTTAACCCTGAGCGGGCCGTCTGCTGACACAAAAGTGAAGTTGTGTCTTTGATCAGAGGATGACAAAGAGTGACTTCTATTCGAGGGATCGGTTAGCTAATAACTGCACAATCTTCTTGTGCAGTATGATAAAAAGCCTTAAGGACCCGATTTTTGAAAAGTAAAAAAAAATGCCGAATGGCTGCTTGTTCTACACTTTGATGACCTCATCATTGCGAGATGGGTTATTTATGATTTAAAATGAATCAGCGGCTCAGATGCAGCTGCTGTGACGGTGAGTGAGGGGAAAAGGGGAGCCCACGTGGAAGACCCAGTATATAAATGAGCAGTCCGAGGCCAGTGGGGAGCAGGCCTGGGGGCATTGGTAAAAGGAGCTGTACTCTGGTATCACTGGAGGCGATGATAAAGGGAGCTGTACTCTGGGATCACTGGAAGCGCTGGTAAAGGGAGCTGTACTCTGGGATCACTGGGAGCGCTGGTAAAGGGAGCTGTACCCTGGTATCACTGGAGGTGATGGTAAAGGGAGCTGTACTCTGTGATCACAGGGGGCGCTGGTAAATGGAGCTGTACTCTGCGACCACTGGGGGCGCTGGTAAAGGGAGCTGGACTCTGGGGTCACTGGGGGCGCTGGTAAAGGGAGCTGGACTCTGGGGTCACTGGGGTGTTGGTAAAGGGAGCTGGACTCTGTAGTCACTGGGGCGATGGTAAAGGGAGCTGTACTCTGGGATCACTGGGGCTGCTGGTAAAGGGAGGAGTACTCTGGGGTCGCTGGGAGCGCTGGTAAAGGGAGCTGTACTCTGGGATCACTGGGGCGATGGTAAAGGGAGCTGTACTCTGGGGTCACTGGGAGCGCTGGTAAAGGGAGCTGTACTCTGGGGTCACTGGAGCGATGGTAAAGGGAGCTGGACTCCGCTGTCACTGGGGGCACTGGTAAAGGGAGCTGTACTCTGGGAGCGCTGGTAAAGGGAGCTGTACTCTGGGATCACTGGGGGCGCTGGTAAAGGGAGCTGTACTCTGGGGTCACTGGGGCGATTGTAAAGGAAGCTGTACTCTGGGAACACTGGCAACACTGCTAAAGGGAGCTGGACTCTGGGATCACAAAAGGAGCTGTACTCTGCGATCTCTGGGAGCGCTGGTAAAGGGAGCTATACTCTGGGATCACTGGGAGCGCTGATAAAGGGAGCTGTACTCTGCGATCACTGGGGGCGCTGGTAATGGGAGCTGAACTCTGGGATCACTGGGGCGATGGTAAAGGGAGCTGTACTCTGGGATCACTGGGGGCGCTGGTAAAGGGAGCTGAACTCTGGGATCACTGGGGCGCTGGTAAAGGGAGCTGTACTCTGCGATCACTGGGGGCGCTGGTAAAGGGAGCTGGACTCTGCGATCACTGGGGCGCTGGTAAAGGGAGCTGGACTCTGCGATCTTGAAACTCTCACTACTGTAAAGTATGCAATTGAATGATCAGGAGTTTGACGACAACGATATGATTCCTTCGGACCCAAGCGAATGCAGGACAAATTTGGACAAAGATTCTGAGTGGTGTCTGGTTTTTATGGAGGAGGGACACTGACTTTGGTGCCAAATAGGATTACATCACAATGCTCTCTGGGTAAGAGATTGTTTGTTTCTCCTGACCATGTGGAGACTGGGAATTATGTTTGTGTGTGGAGTTCATCATGTTAATAAAAACTGTATGTGATAGGGTGGCGTCATGACCCAGGCTGGCTCCCGGCAGGTATTCTCTCCGGTAAGATCTTGTAGTCAAGGATGATCCAGGAGAGTGGTGTTGTGCCGACTGTGTTGTCGGGACATTTAATACTGTCAGAGCCTCGCTGCTGTCAACATACAAGGTTCTGGAGAGAAGTCCACAATTGCCCGTCAGTGCCTCTTTTTCTGATAGCTTTAAAGTCTGTTTAAAGAGAGAGCAATTTTGCTGTGAAAACCACCTATCCAGTTCTATGGTGAAGTAGCCACAAAATAAAAATAAAACTCAGCTGAACAAATGTCTAAAATGTGATATGAGGAACTGGTTTCAAACGTTCATCTTTCTTTGTCTAACTGTGTTCCAGTTGAGTTGCACCTCATATTGAAGCTTCTGTTTAATTATTACTCAGCGTATAGTTCTCATTTTCACTGAGGTAAGACAACAGCCACAAGAAAGTGACACAAGACCTGCCCTGTACCTGAATGAAATAAGTCAAATACTTAAAGGGCACCACCCTCTACCATAGCCACCACCCTCTCCTGTAGCCATTTCTATTTTCTTCCTACCATGACAAACTTTAATCTCCCTGTAACCCTTTCCTCTCATCCCTGTCCTCTGGCTTCTCATTGCACTGCAAATCTAACTTCTCTAACCTGATCTCCCTGCCTCTTCCCTTCCCCCTCCCGCTCTCTCTGGAATTGTCACTGACAAAGCAGACTTAATCTCTGCTCTCTCTTGACTTCCTAGCTCTTGCTGAAACCTGGATCTCTCCTGAAAATACTATCACTCCGGCCTCCTTTTCCTCTCTCTCTGTGTCCTTTCCCACTCTCCTCACCCCTCCTCTGGACGGGACGGGGGGGGGACAGAACTTCTGCTCTCTCCCTCCCTGCTCTTTTCTGTCCGTCCTCCTCTCTCCTGTCTCTCTGTTAGCACCTTTTGAGTTTCACACTGTTGAAATCACCTCCCCTCTCTTCCTTCTCTTCTCACCTCTGCCAAACTCTCCTTCTTCCACTCTCTCATTGTCTTCTACTAACAGTCCCCGTAAATTTTTCCCTACCTTCTCCTTTCTCCTTCTTGTCCTCCGAAATCACTGACGTCCGCAGACACTTCAATACCTCACCTCCTTCCCCACCCACCCCCTGTGCTCGCGCTCACTTGCTCCCCATCATCCTCCCTCTCCAACCCCTACTCTTCTACCCTCCTTTTCGGACTCTGATCTTTGCTCCCTGCTTCCTAGCTCCACACCGTCGTCTTCTGTGTGTGTGTGTGTGTCTGTCTGTGTCTGTGTCTGTCTGTGTCTGTGTGTGACTGTGTATGTGTGCGTGTGTCTGTGTCTGACTGTGTCTGTGTGTGTGTGACTGTGTGTGTCTGTTTGTGTGTGACTGTCTGTGTTTGTGTGTGACTGTGTCTGACTGTGTGTGTGACTGTGTGTCTGTGTCTGACTGTGTCTGTGTGTGACTGTGTGTGTCTGACTGTGTCTGACTGTGTCTGTGTGTGTTGGAGGTTGCTCTGAACAATGTGGGCATTGTTGCTTCAGAGCCATAAACCCACCACATATGATGTGGACCCCCTCCCCATGCACCTCTTACAGGCTGTTGCCCCTGCTCTACTCCCTGGCTGTTTCCTCTTCAAACAGGCCTACATCATCCCATCTTAAAAAAAAATAATAATTAAAAAACCCTCCCTTAATCCCTCATCCCTCCAGAACTACCATCCTGTCTCCCATCTCCCGTTCCTCTAAAAACCCTTGAGTGAGCGGTTCACCACCAGCTCTGCTTTTCTGTCAACACATTCTCTGCTCGACCCACTACAATCTGGTTTTCGCTTGGCACACTCCACTGAAACAGCTCTTCTCTCCGTCACTACTCTCTGTCTGTGCTGCCTCCCGCTCCTGTCCTAATTCTCCTTGACCTCTCTGCTGCCTTTGACGCAGTCGATCACTCTGTTCTCAGTGTCCTCCCTTGCTGACCTGGAACACTCTGGCACTGTTCTTGCCTGGTTCTCCTACCTCTCTGCTCCCTGCTCCCTGGGTCCCCTCATCTCCTCCCATTGCTTCTCATATCACTTATATGCTGATGATGCCCAGATCTTCCTCTCTGCCATCTCCTCCTGGGTGCACTCATATCATCTCAAACTCAACCTCTTCAAATCAGACCTTCCTCCTTTTCTTCCCCTCTTCCTCTCCAGCTCTATTCCTCTTGAATTTACCACCCTCTCTCCCTCCTCATCCACCAGGAACCTCAGTGTCACCCTTGACTCCTCCCTCTCCTACTCTCAGCACATCTCTACTCTGGTACGCTCCTGTCATTTCTTCTTCGGCAACATGTGCAGAATTCGTCCCTTACTCCCCGATTACTACACACAGCTACTGGTTCAGACCCTGGTACTGTCCCGTCTTGACTACTGCAACTCCCTCCTGGCCGGTCGGCCTTCCTGCCTCTGCTACCCGCCACTCCAGCTTATCCAAAACTCTGGCTGTGCCTTTCCAGCCGGATTGCCGTGTCTCACAGTCACCTTTTCCGCACTGTCCTGTGCAGTGGTGTGTAATTGATTCATGCTTGTGAAGAGGCAGAGCGTTCTGAGACCCCGCTGTGCTGTGCAGGGTTTGCAGAGGACGACCACCCAGGATTAAGTAACTGGAGTGGAGCTTCAGCTGGAGGATTAGAAGAACTGGGAGAGCGGTTAGAGCTGCACAAGCAGCAGCAATGCATTGTAATCCACCTTGGAACCATTTCAGACAAAGTGCTACTGCAGGACACACTTTTAAATTAGCACAAAGTTTAGTTCACAGGGCGTTGATAGTTCAGAGTTTAAACATTATTCAAACTGCTTTTGATATGATGATATGTGAATGCTCTACTCGTTAATTGCCTGTAAGGAACTTGCTTTTCACATTTATATATTGGGGCTTTGAGTTTGAGAACCAATGCTAAACTCATATTTCCGTTTTGTTTCTGAAATACATCCCTAAGATGTACTGAAAGCCCTAAGCACTCCTTATCTGTCGCAGGACATCCTTTGTTTAAATGTCACTCAGATTAAAGTGTGCATTTGTGTTGGTTCATAGAACAGCTCTGTTACTAAGGAGGAAAACATATTTCTCCTAAACAAGGGTGAAAAGAAAAGGCACAAGGCAGTCTGGTGACTCTCTTGGGGTCAGGCAGTGCATCACAGAGGCTGCTTACTGGAGTCTGGAAGCACAGATCTGCTGTTTATTGGAGTGTTTCACAATCAAGGGTCTCTGTTTTTAAAAAATAAAATAAAATGCAAACTAATTGGGCCGCTGTTGTATTGTTCGGCTTTTTTTGATCAGCTGCCAAACTTCGGTAAATAAAAATTATCTTTCGGGTAGAAAGTTTGGAGTTCTTGAGGGAATAAAACTTTGTGTGTCTGTGTCTGTGTGTGACTATGTCTGTGTGTCTGCGTGTGTCTGTGTCTGTGTGTGTTGGAGGTTGTTCTGAACAATGTGGGCATTGTTGCTGAATTAAAAGGAGAGTTGAGGCTAAGAGTGAAAGACTGGCCATTTGGGAGATTAGCAGGAAGGATTTTCCTTGGTAATCTGTTCACATGGAAGTCTGAAGGAGTCTGGAGGGGAAGGGACACGGACACATAAACACAAACATAACAGTGTCCATTATACTCCCCCCCCCCCCTTAACCCTGGCGATCGTCTGCCGCCGTCTGTGAGATCCAGGTCATGGCACCAATGTAACAGGGGAGAGGCTGGGCGCAAACATTTACAAAGAAAATTTACAAAGTAGCCTGTCTTTAAATTAAGACAGTGGCCCTTAATGGGTTAATTTCAATTCTCTAAAGATAAGAGAGACGCACTGGGCTGCCATGGCGATGATTTATAGAACCGTCACCCTTGGTAACTGGTCTGTGCAGAATGAAGTGACATCAAGATTTTGGTTGCTTTGTTAAAGCAGCCTGCACCCTATATCTGGTGTGTGGATGTGTGGGGTGTCTGGAGTGATGATTGATCTCTGGGTTTGTTTTTGTTGAAGCAGTAGCTGGTGCTGCTGCTGCCTCTGCATGTTGTCAGGGTGGCCTCAGTGTGCTGCAGGTTTTTTTTCTAATGAGTTGTGCCTTCTAGTTTGTACACTGTCTTGTTCAGCAACTGTCTATCTACAGCAGAGAGGAGAGAGTACAGTGATGTGGGGGTTACCATCTATCTACAGCAGAGAGGAGAGAGTACAGTGAAGTGGGGGTAACCATCTATCTACAGCAGAGAGGAGAGAGTACAGTGAAGTGGGGGTAACCATCTATCTACAGCAGAGAGGAGAGAGTACAGTGAAGTGGGGGTAACCATCTATCTACAGCAGAGAGGAGAGAGTACAGTGAAGTGGGGGTAACCATCTATCTACAGCAGAGAGGAGAGAGTACAGTGAAGTGGGGGTAACCATCTATCTACAGCAGAGAGGAGAGAGTACAGTGAAGTGGGGGTAACCATCTATCTACAGCAGAGAGGAGAGAGTACAGTGAAGTGGGGGTAACCATCTATCTACAGCAGAGAGGAGAGTACAGTGAAGTGGGGGTAACCATCTATCTACAGCAGAGAGGAGAGAGTACAGTGAAGTGGGGGTAACCATCTATCTACAGCAGAGAGGAGAGTGCAGTGAAGTGGGGGTAACCATCTATCTACAGCAGAGAGAGAGAGTACAGTGAAGTGGGGGTAACCATCTATCTACAGCAGAGAGGAGAGTACAGTGAAGTGGGGGTAACCATCTATCTACAGCAGAGAGGAGAGTACAGTGTAAAGTGGGGGTAACCATCTATCTACAGCAGAGAGGAGAGTGCAGTGTAAAGTGGGGGTAACCATCTATCTACAGCAGAGAGAGAGAGTACAGTGAAGTGGGGGTAACCATCTATCTACAGCAGAGAGGAGAGAGTACAGTGAAGTGGGGGTAACCATCTATCTACAGCAGAGAGGAGAGTGCAGTGTAAAGTGTGGGTAACCATCTATCTACAGCAGAGAGGAGAGAGTACAGTGAAGTGGGGGTAACCATCTATCTACAGCAGAGAGGAGAGTACAGTGTAAAGTGGGGGTAACCATCTATCTACAGCAGAGAGGAGAGTGCAGTGTAAAGTGGGGGTAACCATCTATCTACAGCAGAGAGAGAGAGTACAGTGAAGTGGGGGTAACCATCTATCTACAGCAGAGAGGAGAGAGTACAGTGAAGTGGGGGTAACCATCTATCTACAGCAGAGAGGAGAGTGCAGTGAAGTGGGGGTAACCATCTATCTACAGCAGAGAGGAGAGTGCAGTGTAAAGTGTGGGTAACCATCTATCTACAGCAGAGAGGAGAGTACAGTGAAGTGGGGGTAACCATCTATCTACAGCAGAGAGCAGAGTGCAGTGTAAAGTGGGGGTAACCATCTATCTACAGCAGAGAGGAGAGTACAGTGTAAAGTGTGGGTAACCATCTATCTACAGCAGAGAGGAGAGAGTACAGTGAAGTGGGGGTAACCATCTATCTACAGCAGAGAGGAGAGTCCAGTGTAAAGTGGGGGTAACCATCTATCTACAGCAGAGAGGGGAGTGCAGTGTAAAGTGGGGGTAACCATCTATCTACAGCAGAGAGGAGAGAGTACAGTGAAGTGGGGGTAACCATCTATCTACAGCAGAGAGGAGAGAGTACAGTGAAGTGGGGGTAACCATCTATCTACAGCAGAGAGGAGAGTGCAGTGTAAAGTGGGGGTAACCATCTATCTACAGCAGAGAGGAGAGTACAGTGTAAAGTGTGGGTAACCATCTATCTACAGCAGAGAGGAGAGAGTACAGTGAAGTGGGGGTAACCATCTATCTACAGCAGAGAGCAGAGTGCACTGTAAAGTGGGGGTAACCATCTATCTACAGCAGAGAGGAGAGAGTACAGTGAAGTGGGGGTAACCATCTATCTACAGCAGAGAGCAGAGTCCAGTGTAAAGTGGGGGTAACCATCTATCTACAGCAGAGAGGAGAGTACAGTGAAGTGGGGGTAACCATCTATCTACAGCAGAGAGGGGAGTGCAGTGTAAAGTGGGGGTAACCATCTATCTACAGCAGAGAGGAGAGAGTACAGTGAAGTGGGGGTAACCATCTATCTACAGCAGAGAGGAGAGAGTACAGTGAAGTGGGGGTAACCATCTATCTACAGCAGAGAGGAGAGAGTACAGTGAAGTGGGGGTAACCATCTATCTACAGCAGAGAGGAGAGTACAGTGTAAAGTGGGGGTAACCATCTATCTACAGCAGAGAGGAGAGAGTACAGTGAAGTGGGGGTAACCATCTATCTACAGCAGAGAGGAGAGTGCAGTGTAAAGTGGGGGTAACCATCTATCTACAGCAGAGAGGAGAGTACAGTGTAAAGTGGGGGTAACCATCTATCTACAGCAGAGAGGAGAGAGTACAGTGAAGTGGGGGTAACCATCTATCTACAGCAGAGAGGAGAGTACAGTGAAGTGGGGGTAACCATCTATCTACAGCAGAGAGGAGAGAGTACAGTGAAGTGGGGGTAACCATCTATCTACAGCAGAGAGGAGAGTACAGTGAAGTGGGGGTAACCATCTATCTACAGCAGAGAGGGGAGTGCAGTGTAAAGTGGGGGTAACCATCTATCTACAGCAGAGAGGAGAGTGCAGTGTAAAGTGGGGGTAACCATCTATCTACAGCAGAGAGGAGTGCAGTGTAAAGTGGGGATATTTTTCCAGGCGTTGCATATACTGCTTAATTTTCTCAAGAAGAGACGACTTGACTCCGACTCAGTGTTTAAGTTTTACACCACTGTTTAAGAGCAGAGCATGCAGCACCTCACCCTAATTGTAGCTTCCTGGTTCTCTCTTTACATAAAAGAGAAACAGGATGTTTGTTGGCACATAAACTGTTTGAGCATGTGGTTTTCAGTTGCATTGTGAAACGGATTTCAGCTGACAAGCCTGTCATCGTTTCATCCAGAATTAACCTTCCATTTCACTGTAGCTGCAATATGATGCTAGTATTTCGATGGTACACCCCCTGTCTCGATGTTGTACCTTTCATTCGCATGCTTGATTCACCTCCAGCTCCCCAGGCCGGGCCATGCTCACTGCCAGGGGTAAGCCCAGTACTGGGCCTGGATATTTAACATAATATCAGGGTTCAAGGTATCTGTCAAAGCTCCAGCACAGCTGCACGCACTCACACTAGAATCTGGCACTGGGGCAGTGTCCCAGTTTTAATTGGCGTGATCTCATGTCTGAAGTACTTGATACGTACTGTATTGACGACCGTCTGAGGAACGCGTGTCTACCTGCCTGTTTTATGTCGGAGCCCTGGCTGATCTCTTTCTCTCCCTCTCTCTCTCTCTCGCTCTCTCTCTGTTGTAGATCTGGACCCCAGGCTGGTGCAGCGATTCTCTCAGAGCGGAATCTCCAACTACAGTGTTCTCCTGCTGCACCCCACCTCGGGGGTGCTCTACGTTGGAGCCAAGGATGCCATCTTCTCCCTGCAGACGAAGACACTGACGGAGGAGCCCAGAGTGGTGAGGGAGCAGCATGCATCCACTGTTAGGAGCAGCCATGCTAGATATGCATCTGTTTAAAGTCAGAATTCTGCAAGGTTGGGCTCCTCAGAAAAATGTAAAGACTGTTTTGCTTTTTTTAAGGGCTCTTTATTCAAGAGTATTGATAAACTTGCTTCTGTTTAAACAGTGAAGTAAAAAGAAATCTTCTAGCTCTCTCTAGCTTGCTGAAGCAGTGTAATGGACTGAAAACTTGATTCAGTTAAATAAAACAACCTTTAAAAAAAAGTAGGGTTAGTAGGGAGTAGGTCCCGCTCATACAAGGATAAGGAAGGGTTTCATTGTGCAAAACAAAATGGCAAAGATGCATGGATCAGACAGCAGGCTTCCACAGGTTGTGTGCGATGGTACCCTTCCTCGGCCTGGTGTCTTACTTGTGTAGTTCTTCCTCTAAACATGCATGTCTAGCTTGATCCCAGCATGGTCTTTGTGCTTGCATTGCTGTGGGCCTTGGTTTAAATTAAAGAGAGAGGACTGGAGAGAGCAGGCTGGCTAACACAGTTTAACTATAGTCGTTTTAGCATTTTTTAATGAGCCCAGTATTGTGAATCTACTTAAGGACTTCCAAGTGCCAGCCCATGGTAAGCATTTTGATTCCTGCAGTTTATTTGCTCAAGTACGCGTGCTGTTCCTGCTCTAGCCTGTTATCTGTTTTTGTGTTCCTCAGTTAAAATGAGTGTGTGTTTGTGTGTCTGTGTCTGTGTGTGGGCAGGTATTCCTGTCACTGTGAGGACAGAATGTGCGATATTTAGTTTGTTGTCAACTTTCACCCTGTGTGGAGTTTTGTCTGACTGGAGTTAGAAATACTAAATACAAATATAGTAAGAGTCAATGAGAAGTCCCCACAAATATAGGAATGCAAACATGAGTGTGTGTGTGTGTGTGTGTGTGTGTGTGTGTGTGTGTGTGTGGGGGGGGGGGGGGGGGGGGGGGGGGGGGGGGGGGGGTCTATTGTTAATTACTGTACCAGTCACAAACAAAGACTCCCATCCCTTTCCTAGCTGTTTGGGGTTGGGTGCCAGTCCAAACAGCAGTGTTGTATCCTGACTGTGCTTCCTGGAGCTGCAGAGGTGGCTGACCCTGCCTGTTAGTGCTGGACCCTGAGCCAGTGCTGAGCAGGGCAGCAGTACGGAGATGTCAGTGTAAACAGACAGGGTGGCCTCCTTCCCTTCCTTATCAGCACTGCCCGCTTTCTGCCTCTCCAGAGGGACTTCCTGAGCGGTGTGCTGGAGTGCTTGAGGCTTCCAGGGAGCCGGCTAGCAAGGACAGCATGGAGTTGGCATAGAAAGTGCACTCCCCATTGCATGTTTGAATATAAGTAACATAGCTACTGTAACATTTACAAACAATAAGAGGCCATCCTGCCTTAGCAACCTGACTAGACAGCTCATTCCATCCCCTCGCCACTATCTGTGTGAAGAAGAGTCTCCTTCAGCAACATGACTAGGTAACCCATTCCATCCCCTTAACACTCTGTGTGAAGAAGAGTCTCCTTCAGCAACATGACTAGGTAACCCATTCCATCCCCTCAACACTCTGTGTGAAGAAGAGTCTCCTTCAGCAACATGACTAGGTAACCCATTCCATCCCCTCAACACTCTGTGTGAAGAAGAGTCTCCTTCAGCAACATGACTAGGTAACCCATTCCATCCCCTCAACACTCTGTGTGAAGAAGTGTCTCCTTCCCTCTGTCCCAAGTCAGTCTCCACTTAAATGATTCCTGTATGAATGGACAGGATATAAACTCACATGGATGTAAGGGGATTCCTCTATGAATGCACATGTTATAAACTCACATGGATGTAAGGGGATTCCTGTATGAATGCACAGGTTATAAACTCACATGGATGTAAGGGGATTCCTGTGTGAATGTATAGGTTATAAACTCACATGGATGTAAGGGGATTCCTGTGTGAATGCACAGGTTATAAACTCATGCCAGTCCTACACCCAGCAGGGTTAGGGTCAATTCCCATTCCATTTCCAGTGCCTTCTTTAAAATCCATTCCTAATTGGCACCCCGTCCTGAGTTCCCCAATAACTCTGTACACAATTCCAGCAGTGACTCCTGCTGCGAGATGTGCAATAATACTTGATAGTTCATACTGCTGGCACCATTGTGTACTATATCTAAACAAAGGCAGTTTCAAACCCTAGGACTGGGTGCAGTACAAGTTTCTAACCCTGTGTATACAAGTCAGCTGCACACATGGCCTTTATATTGAGAAGTGGTTATGGGATTGTGGTAATGATACAGCAGTGTCAGAGTAACTGTGTGGAGCTGCACAGGCTTGCCCTGCTTGCCACTCGGTCATGGTGTTCTGTTATTCCTTGATATTTACAGCTTACTCTAATCTTGTAATTGCAGCTGTGTTGGGGGGGAGGAGGAGGAGGATGAGGAGGGGAAGGGGGAGGAGAGGAGAGGAGAGGAGGAGGGAAGAGATAGGATTGAACTCTGATTTAAAGGCACAGTACTCCGTAGCCATTCCTTCGAGGCTGGGTCTTCCAAGAAAACTTTGTTTGCATTCCCTGGGTAATGTAGCTAAGTCTCTCTCTCTCTCTCTCTCTCTCTCTCTCTCTCTCTCTCTCTCTCTCTCTCTCTCTCTCTCTCTCTCTCTCTCTCTCTCCTCTCCTCTCCTCTCTTCCTCTCTCTCTCTCCTCTCCTCTCTCTCTCTCTCTCTCTCTCTCTCTCTCTCTCTCTCTCCTCTCTCTCTCTCTCTCTCCTCTCTCTCCTCTCTCTCCTCTCTCTCTCTCTCTCCTCTCCTCTCCTCTCCTCTCTCTCTCTCCTCTCCTCTCTCTCTCTCCTCTCTCCTCTCTCTCCTCTCTCCTCTCCTCTCTCTCTCTCCTCTCTCTCTCTCTCTCTCTCTCTCTCTCTCTTCTCTCCTCTCCTCTCTCTCCTCTCTCTCTCCTCTCCTCCTCTCCTCTCCTCTCCTCTCTCTCCTCTCCTCTCCTCTCCTCTCTCTCTCTCTCCTCCTCTCTTCTCTCTCTCTCTCTCTCTCTCTCTCTCTCTCTCTCTCTCTCTCTCTCCTCCTCTCCTCTCTCTCTCTCTCTCCTAGTTAGGAGGCACACCCATGTGAAGGTTTTTTAGGAAGGTGATTCATTGATTCATCAAGAGCAGTGGCGCAAACATTGAAGGTTAAGCGGCATCATTCTGAGGGTTAAACAGAAGCAGCTTCTCGCATTTATATATTATTTATATATGAACACACACACATTAACAAATGATTTACAGCAAGACTAGGGGTGAGGATTGTATTGCCCAGTTTTCCTCACTCAGACCTCTGACTTGCTAAATATCTTGGTATCTCTGAATTGTCTCCTCTTAAAAATATGCAAAATATTTTAATGAGCAAGACGTCTCTCAAGTAGAATGGTCCTCTATTCCTTTTTCTAGGAAAGCAGCACAGCTAGGGATGGGGAGTTTGTTGGACTTCTTGCTCACTAAATATGTGCTTTTGATGTCTTGCTCATTAAAATATTCAGGGATGCCAAGATACTTTGTGCCGGTACTATATATATATATATATATATGTGTGTGTGTGTATATATACACACACACATATATATGTGTGTGTATATATATATGTGTGTGTATATATATATGTGTGTGTGTATATATGTGTGTGTGTGTGTGTATATATGTGTGTATATATGTGTGTGTATATATGTACATGTGTATATAGATAGATAGAGAGAGAGAAAGAACATGATAAATGTTCTCATTCTCTACCTATCTATATAATGAGAGAGAGAAATATTTGTGACGTATGGAGAATCTATTATTTTTCCTTGTGCTGTGGTCTGTCCCATCCCATGACAGAGGGGTGAATGGGTTTGGGATTGATTTCTCTCTCCATTCTCTCTCTGTCTCCTCCTCCTCCCTTTTCAGATCTACTGGAATGTGTCCGACAGCAACCACGAGTCCTGCAAAAACAAGGGGAAGAGAGAGGTAAGCTGTGCTCGCGTTGTCCTCTGCTGAATCCAGAACAGCGGCTCCATTCTGAGATGGACAGTCCAGAGGGGGGCATCAGAGATGAACAAATTTGGCATGTAGATGAGATTTTTGCCCATTATTATTAATAATTCTAGTTTACTACACATCATACACTAATTGTTTTTTTTAAATTGTTGCATTGATTTTTGAGTTAAGAGTTGATACTAATAACTAATTTTAGTGCTGTGGTCTGTGGTCACTTCATGTCCCTGCACAGGTGTGGTATAATCCACACAGCTGATTAGAACCTGGAGTTGGAAGCATTCTAACACCAATGTTTCATCATTAAGGCATTCTAACACATTATTTGCAAAGTTGCCTCAAGCTAGGTCTCCTGGAACCAGGTTTTAAGTCACTAAAAGTGGCTTTGTGATCCCTCAGCTTTACGACTAACAACAGTCCTGATACTTGGCGCTCGCTGTGTGGCTTGGTTGGCCTCGGTGTCACATATCCCGGTTTCTTGAATGCATTCAGCGGTTTCTTCACTCCTTTTGCTTTGAATGGTAAATCAGCTCGATCAACACCCGTCACCCTCCCCTGATTGTCAGTACCTGATTTCTGTGGAGAGGCTGTTATGCAGGTTGTTGATTAGGAGCTCAGATCAGGTTTCTCCTATCTAGTCATTATCCCATCTCTCACTCCACCCTGTCTGCCTGCTTGAGTGCTCTCACGTTTCCCAATAAAACGGGTACACCCTTCTCAACAACCACATCGAACACAATGAACAGCCGTCATAAATTCATATCCATTTATTACAAAACACACACAGATGGTAACAGACTAATGCACTGCACACGGCTGCTTCCAGTTTTAAAATGGAGGATGGGGGGGGGTGTGGCTTGGACGCTGAATAAGTCCCGTTAGATCACTAGACCCGTGTGTTACAAAATGATCATGCGCTTCATGAGCTTCAGGTTCCTTGCTTAGTTGGATTTACTGTAGTAGTTTGATAGAATGTGTGCATTTACTTGTAAATCAGTCTTTTGCATGTTCTTGCAGAGACAGGCCTAATTAGTGCAGTCCTGAGCCACTTGAACACAAGATCCAACCACGCTGATCTTGTACCGCGTGTGCTGGGGTCAGCTGTTGTCTGTCTAATTTTTTTCCATAATTGACAGGGTTGGTCGGTTCAACTAACTGCTCTTTGCAGTCCCCTGTAATTGATTTCTTCAAGCGAGTCTCTTTTCGTAGTGTGCCGTGTTGTCCCGTGCCTCTGTTCACGCACAGTCTCCTGTGGTCTAGTTTGAGCTGAGCTCTGACTGTCTCGGCTCTGTCTGCTC
Organism: Polyodon spathula; assembly: GCF_017654505.1. Classification (NCBI taxonomy): domain Eukaryota; kingdom Metazoa; phylum Chordata; class Actinopteri; order Acipenseriformes; family Polyodontidae; genus Polyodon; species Polyodon spathula. The sequence continues at coordinate 109,840,744 of NC_054534.1, read as the reverse complement.
CCCAAACCTCCACCACTGCTGCACTGGGAGGAAAGTGTTTCGACCAGAAGTCTCTCTCAGTGTCTTCAATGTTGAAATTAGTTTTGGTTCAGGTTCTTGTATCACTGAGTATGAGTGATTCCCTTATGAGGAACGTGTGAATGTTTGTCCACGAATTAGACATTAACCTTACATACAGCAACAACAAAATGTGCACAATAAATGTAGGGGCCTGTGAGAAGTATAAGTTTTATTTATGTATTTTTTATTATTAGTTTTAGATTTGTAAATGGTTGGGGAGGTTATCCTTTCAGGCAAAAATAACGTTCTCTAATGACGGTTACGAGTAAATCGCTTTGAGAATCTCTCCTACAGTCTGAAAGAACACCACCCTTGAACTGGAAGCAGCTTGCACCTGTACAGATGTCTCATCTCCTCTGTGTTTAAACTGTCTCTCAGCAGCTTGAACGAGCAGGGCTCTCTCCTCTGTGTGTTAAACTGTCTCTCAGCAGCTTGAACGAGCAGGGCTCTCTCCTCTGTCTCTTAAGCTTCTGCCTTCTTTTAAATCCTGACAAAGCTAAGGGTGCATCAGTTTATGGCCAAACAAAATAAGCTACAGCTGATTTTTTTAGAGCATTTTACAGCATTTGGGGAATAGCCCTGGATTGCACACTTGGTTATTCCGGGAGTTCCACTTAAAGTAAGTGATCGGTGTAACCCAGCTGTGGTTTATCTCTGCAGATTATTGTTTGATCAACCCCCCAGTGAATGATCTATATACAGGGTGATTAGAAAGTAAGTTTACCACATCAATGCACCCTAATCCTTGCAATACCATCCTGGATCCAAGCAGTCAGGACACTGGCCTCCGTTTAACACACAAAACGAGAAGAGGGACGAGCATCCCAGCTACAAAACATCACCTCAGCTGGCCACTGATCCTGCAGAGTGTCCTGTGAGGTCTGCTCTCTGCACCTGTAAGGCACTTGCATCACAAGAAGGTAGATGACTCTGTGTGGACTAAAGCATGCATCTGTTTTTAAAGGTGAAGGAAGTCTCTCCTTGCTAGTATGACTGTAAATCCGAGCTAGCACACCCAGCAGCATGCAGTGACACATGAGGATCAGTGACCTGGCTTCAAACCACTATCAGAAAAAAAAAAAGTTGAAATGAGAAGTTTACAATCTAAAGTGAGATACCGTTTTCCATTGAAGGTCAGAAGAGAGCTTTGTTGGTTGAAGGGACACGCATAACGAAGTTCGGTGCAGTACTATTTTAAAATCAATTTCAGTTTCCAAAGTCCAATTCAGATGGGGTGATTCGACACCCTGCCTTGTACACAACAGTGCAGAGCAACAAGGTGTGTTCAGTGCTGGTGTCACATAGGATTGTCTGTGTGTGGATTAGAATGACACTCAAAGTACGGGGTAATATGCATGCTGTGAGTGTCATTCTAATCCACACACAGACACTCTATTATTTACTGCTTTATTGTTATACAGTTATGAATAATGATCAACCTGTTATTTTAGTCCATTTTGATATTAATTAAAGGTTGATGGAGAGAATACCATTAAGTGGCTGCAGATTAATGATGTTTGGATGAAATAGCAGTGTTTGTGAGAACACAGAAACGCTGTATTTTCGGTCTCGGAGGAGTGCATGTCTGGTACAGGCATCACACAGGAAGAGCAAGCATGCCTAATGTGAAAAGCCAAACCTCAGCCTGCACATTTACACGCCACACAGACAGGGCTTTCAGCTTGTGGCTTTGTCATTAGTAGATAAGTGCCAGTCACTGGATCAGTGTAAAAGATGGTGAGTCTTGAGACAGCCCCATCGGCCTGATTGTCAAAGTGCTGAAATATCTTAACATATTTCATTTGCAATGCTGTGCATTGACGAATTCTGATCTTGCTTGTGAAAGCAGTTGTGAACTTGGTGTTTATTTGAACATAAACAGGACCTGTTTCAAGTTCCTGTTTAGTTTCAAGTAAATAGACATGTCGAATTTGCATATTTAGTCTGCCTGAAATAGAGCGACAATAGCGTCAGTTAACATTCTGACAGCAGATCAGATCAGGCAGCCCCTGTGTGAGGGCCAGTCTTCTCCAGGGGTTGGTTGTCCACAATTCAGAGGGCAGATTAAGGAGGAACAGAAGATTCTGGGTTTGAAAGGCATACTCCATCCTCGCTGTTCCACTTCAGCAGCTAGTTGAGCATACCAAAGTTTCTTCCTCTCATACGCCTCCTCCACAGCATCTTCCCATGGCACTGTTAACTCTACCAGATGAACAAGGCATGCTGATCCAGACCACAAGACAATGTCTGGTCGAAGGTTAGTGGTGGCAATCTCAGGTGGAAAAATAAGCCGTTCACCAACATCTGCCAGTATCTTCCAGTCTCCTGCAGCTTCCAGTTGTCCTAGACGAGTTTTGGTTTTAATACCTTTTCTTGGAGGTTGCTCCCCTGGATGGAGGAATGTTGTTCTTCGTGTGTCATATATTGCTGGAGTTGGTGGAAACCTGTTGTTCATGCTGCGCTTGTGTTCCAGTGCTAAGGCCAAACATCGCAGCACCTGGTCATGACACCAAGTAAACCATCATTGGCTAAGACCCACCTTACATCCTGTCAAAATGATTCTTAATGTAGCTGGCGATGAACACAAAGGACACCACGGATCCTCTCCTACCCATAGATTAAGGTTCCATTGTCCATAGATCCCGCCACCCGATCTTGTGTTGTTCCTCACTCTCCCATCTCATCCATTCTCCCTGCTTGGCCTGGGAAATGGCCTTTACACACCTCATACTCTCCTCCTGCTTTTGCACCTCGTTGACTACCAGCTTCCTCTGTTGAGCTGGGGCTGCTTTGTACCGTGTAGGAGCTGAACTGAGACCAAGGCCTCCTCTTCTGTTCTGTACTTGTCCCATGATATCACTGATACTGGCAGCCTTTGCATCTTCCACAGCTTCCTTTGCCGTCCGCTTTCTTCCAGTTTTCAACACAGGTGCTGCCTCCCTCACACATTTGTTGTGAGACTCTACCAATGTAATTTCCAATCGAACTTTGGAGCACTTAAACTCCTCAATTAGTGCTGAGACTGGCAGCTGCAGTATGCCTTTACCATACAGTCCCACTGTGCTGAGGCAGCATGGAACTATTCTTAATTTTATTTTTTTTATATAGCGCCTTTCATAGTGAACCACCATCACAAAGCACTTTACAAGATACGAGACTGTGTGAACTATGCATCAGCTGCAGAGTCACTTACAACAACGTCTCACCTGAAAGATGGAGCACAAGGAGGTTCAGTGACTTGCTCAGGTCACACAGTGAGTCAGTGGCTGAGCTGGGATTTGAACCGGGGACCTCCTGGTAATAAGCCAGTTTCTTTAACCACTGGACCAGACCTTATAGATGTACGATCCAAGTCATTATTTTATTACTATAACATCTCAAAAGCTCTGCAAATGTTTGTGATATTCTTTGAACAATGTTATCTCTGTGATGCATGGGGCAATCAGATACGCCATCTCTTTTTTTTCTGCTTCATTTGGTTCCTGTAAGTTTCACTCGGCCATTGAAAGGTTTTTCCAGAGAAAAAATGATTAGAGACCTGTGCTTTCAAAAGTCTTTTTGATGATGTTGGACAGGGAAAATTGTAATGTCAGACCTGGTCCCACATAGGACCGCAAAGGGTTAACAGACAGCTAAATAAATACACAGGATGCCAGTCATTTGAATTGGGAATACTATGAATTCTGCAGTTTTTTTTCTTCTTCCTTTTTGGTTATCTCAGCTGCTGTGGAGACCTTAAAACAGAGATGTGAATCATTCACGCACACAACGTGGGCACCATACTGTGTACACCTTACTGTTGAATTGTTTGGTTATGCATAGCCTGTCTAACGTTGCCTATCAAAGAGATATATCGAGATATACACAGAGCTGCACTGAACCTGTGCAGTGTGTGGAAGATCAGTTGATGCTGGAGATCATGGCTCTGCGTTTCTCTCTTTTCAGGCAGAGTGTCACAATTACATCCGCCTGCTGCAGTTCCTCAATGAGACTCACATCTACGCTTGTGGGACGTACGCCTTCGATCCCCAGTGCGCGTACATAGTGAGTACCTTCACTTGTGTCTGCTGCTTCATGAGCGTGTTCGGAATGTTCTGCATGTTTGCTGGCTACCTCTGATCAAGTTGAGAATGCATTTCATTTTTACTCACGCTTTGCTGTGTCCAGGTCTGTCGTGCAAAGATCGCAAAAGAAAATAACCTTTGAAAAATGATTAGACGTAACCATCGAACGCTTATAAACAAAAAAGTAATTCAATCTAAGTAAAAAGCAGACAAAACCCTGACAAAGACAGAGCTAGTGTCACTCACCTATGGGTGTTGCTACTGCTAAGTTGGGTGTTAACACTGCTACACTGTACAAACAACAGTTTAACTGCTAGCAAGTTTAATCATGCTTGTAAAGGTTTCTTAACAGCTGGATTAAAAGAAAAACCATGATGAGTAGCTCTTCATGATCCAGGATTTATTGAAATAATTTAGCTGGCATGGTGAAATGTGTTTGTGCTAGCAAGTTAATGCTAGGCGTCGGTATTGACTTGTGTAATGTACACAAATCTGTGGAATTAAGTGCATCTATTTAGCTGTCAGCTGTGTGCCAATCCCCCAGGTGCATAGCGTTCCAGCTGCCCACTCAGGGACTAGGGCAGTGTGTTAATATCAGTACATCCAGCAAGGGGACCTGAGCCCTGGGATGAGGCTTGACTCATGTCTTTTATTCCCACCCAGTTTAGGTGAAGACCAGGGGCTTCATTCAAAAGCACTTCCAGGCTCACATGCAACCTCTGTATTGTGTTGCTTCAATTTGCAAGAACAGACACTCATACGTTCTGAGGTTATAACACTGAGGGAGATGATATGTATTTTCGACCTTTTATTAGACCAACCTATGCCCTGATTAGCCACAACTGGCTTGTTTAAAAGCATTTTACAACCCTAAGGAAACACCCTGGGATAGCGCCAGGCAGTTGATCAATGCAATCCAGGTGGACCTGTCAGCAAAGTTTCTGATGGGTTTAACAGTGAAGATGATGATTGAGCGGCACTCAGAGCCTCGCCACAACTCTGCGTAATGATTGTTTTCTGATGGTTTTAACTGTGCTTCAAGGGAAGGTGAAATGATGATTGCCTGCAGGTCTGAAGTGTGTTCTGTGACGGATTCTCTCTCTCTCTCTCTCTCTCTCTCTCTCTCTCTCTCTCGCAGAGCCTGCCGGATTTCACTCTGGAGCGGCTGGAGAACAAGGAGCTGAGGATGGAGAGCGGGAGGGGGAAGTGTCCCTTCGAGCCCAGCCACCACTACACTGCCGTCATGGCAGGTATGTCCTATAGTACAGTGACAGCATAGAGCAGGTGTGAGAGCTGCAGTACAGTCACTGTGTTATGGATAGATGTGCCAATAGAAGATGGAAGGAAAAGAAGCTCACATCAAAAGTGCTTTTATTGCTTCCTCAGGTGCCTACGGTAATGACGCCCACCCCCATAACTCTTGAGAAACAAAAACCACCAATCAGCCCCTACAAAGGAAACACTCAATCCAAACTTGACCAGACGCATTAGACTGGTGACACTTGCATGTGATTCTTTCAGTCCATTCCAGACCAGGACTTTGTTCCAACCAGATCTATTGCTTAAAATGGACCCACAGGTTAAATAATTGAAGACCTGAGTGGAACAAGACTCTGCACTGATTTAGCTAAGTTCTGGAGAAGATCCAGACTGGAGTGGATTGAAGGAAGCACAGATGAGGACCTGAGGGTCATATATAAAGTAAAGGCAGAGCGTAAAGGAAAAGGCACAGCAGGAATTTAAGAGATAACTTAATCAGAGTGTAGGGTTTGTGCTGTTCATTATAGTTATAGTTCTGTTAAATGCCCCAAGCCTTGCATTAATCAGTAGTTTATTAAATATCAATGACAAATCTTGAATGATGGTAAATGTTAATAATCAATTAAATTAAATGTATATAAAGGTTAACATCAATTGGTTATTGATGATACAGAAACAAGAGTTATTACAAAATATATTCCTAGGCTGAATGTACTAATCGGCTAGTTTTAAACAGTTACAGAATAGGCGCGCAGTAACTACCTGAGCTGGGAGCCATTCTTACATTGGCTGTCGTCTCAGTCCTGAATGAGCCCAGAGAATTGTACCCTGGTCCAGTTCATATATGCCTCTTAATTTGGGTGATGCACTCATGTGACTAACTGGCTGCAATGCTTTGACTGTCTTCCCCTTCCCATTTCCAAGCAGCTGATCGCTCTATATTAAGACATAGCGGAAGGTTGAACCAGTTTCTCATCTTTTCTAAAACATGTGATATTACTAACACTTGACATATCACGTTCTTGCCACCTGGTATTAGATCACTTGTGATTGTATTCAACAGCAACACTTCCTGTGTTAGCAGGACATGTGTTCTTGAGTTTAAGTGAAGTTCACTCTGTGCACCTCTTCTCCACTTTGTCTTTCTCCTCACATGACAAGCACACTACTTGATTTCTTAACGTTAACCCTTCTTTAGTTCATTTCTAACTCTTACAAGCGTGAACAGTGTAATTACAGAAGTGAGCTTGTCTTGTGTTCATTATCCGATTCACTGCATTATAGTTAGTTGAGTGTCATTTTAATTTTAGTTTATTTTAATTCAGTGTCATTCCTGTGTAGTATTTGAGGATGTGCTGCCTGTGGATCTCAGAGGGCTTTGTCTCCGCGCTGCCCTTACACTGTGCTGCTCTGTTCCTGTTTCCACAGATGGAGTTCTCTATGCCGCCACAGTCAACAACTTCCTGGGCACAGAATCCCTCATCTCACGGGCAACAGGGAAGGAAGGAGAACGTATCCGCACACAGACCTCTGTGTCGTGGCTAAGCGGTGAGTGCTGAGCAGCTTCAATCACGGCTGTTACAGTATGTTAGCCTTGCAGCCCTGGCAGAGAATTTGTGTGTCTAGAACAGCAGTTACAGTACTCTGCAGTGGGAGTAGCCTTTGCAGCTCTCGAGCAGCTCGTGGTCCACACGGCAGTATTGTAAAGTGTACTGAAGACTCTTCGGGAGATGGTTAAAATGTTTTCATTCTTTCTGCTGTTCTAGAACCTGAGTTTGTGAGTTCTGCCTTCGTGCCCGAGAGCCAGGACAGCAGCGAGGGGGACGATGATAAAATCTACTTCTTCTTCACGGAGCTAGCCAGGGAGTACGAGTTCTACACCAAGGTCAAGGTGCCCAGAGTGGCGCGCGTTTGCAAGGTGAGCTCTTACCTGCGGCTGTGCTAGGAAATACTTCCAGAGTCACGTGTCACATGGGTGAAAGAGAAAGATGCTGGAAAAGACGCTGTGGTGCTGGAGCAGTAGGGGGATGGGAGCGGGCTGCGAGACAGTAGCCACACGTGGAAACTGCTAAGTTGGGTGTTAACACTGCTACACTGTACAAACAACAGTTTAACTGCTAGCAAGTTTAATCATGCTTGTAAAGGTTTCTTAACAGCTGGATTAAAAGAAAAACCATGATGAGTAGCTCTTCATGATCCAGGATTTATTGAAATAATTTAGCTGGCATGGTGAAATGTGTTTGTGCTAGCAAGTTAATGCTAGGCGTCGGTATTGACTTGTGTAATGTACACAAATCTGTGGAATTAAGTGCATCTATTTAGCTGTCAGCTGTGTGCCAATCCCCCAGGTGCATAGCGTTCCAGCTGCCCACTCAGGGACTAGGGCAGTGTGTTAATATCAGTACATCCAGCAAGGAACCTGAGCCCTGGGATGAGGCTTGACTCATGTCTTTAGAGATGTCTTTGAAAATAATTCAGAGCATTCCAGGTTTCCCAGGATGCTTAGAACACATCAGCGTAATCTGGCAACAAATTCAATCAGCAAAAAAGGAGAGGAAGGAGCTCCATGTGACATTCCTGGATTTGGATAATGCATATGATTCAGTGCCACGTGAACTTCTTTGGGCAGCATTTGACTTTTTCAGCGTACCGATGACAATAACAAATTTAGTGAAAGCCTACTTTGGAGATTTGCAATTTAGTTTTTCAACTTCAGAATTCAGCACTACATGGCAATGCCTAGAAGTTGGACTAATGGCAGGATGTACAATTTCTCCACTGGCATTTACCATGGCAATGGAAGTAATCATTAGGGCATCAAAATGGGTAGTGGGAGGAGAGCGCTTGGGTCCTGGAATGCGACTACCACCAATTCGAGCATACATGGATGACACGACAACAATGACTACAACCGTAGCCTGCACTAATCGGTTATTGGGCAAATTAACCAATAACATTGAATGGGCACGAATTAAATTCAAGCCCATTAAATCAAGGAGCATCTCTATAATTAAAGGTAAAGTAGTAGGTAAAAGGTTCTAAATTAACGGGGAGGCGATACCAACAGTGTCCGAGAAGCCTGTGAAAAGTCTACGACAGGGATCTAAAGGACACAGTTCGTGTGGGAGAAGTTAGACAACAAGCAGTGGAAGGGTTGAAGAGCATAAACAGCAGCGCTTTACCAGGCAAACTGAAACTCTGGTGATTTCAGTTTGGTCTACTGCCAAGACTGCTGTGACCACTGACTGTGTACAAGGTTTCCTTGACAACAGTTGAGAAGCTGGAAGCTTTAATCAGTTCATACGTCAGGAAATGGCGGGGAGTTCCACGCTGCCTCAGCAGAGTGGGACTTTATGATAAAGGAATACTGCAGCTACCAATCTCTGCTCTAACCGAGGAGTTTAAGTGCGCCAAAGTCCGACTGGAAATGACATTAGTAGATTCATGCGACAAATGCATAAGGGAGGCAGCACCTGTGTTGAAAACTGGAAGAAAATGGATGGCAAAGCTGCCCTTCGAATCGGGGATATTATGGGGCAAGTTCAGCATGGAAAAGGAGGTTTTGGTCTCAGTTCAGCTTCTCCTACATGGCACAAGGCAATCCCTACTCAACGGAGGAAGCTGGTAGTCAATGAGGTGCAAAAGCAGGAGGAGAGGATGAGGTGTGTAAAGGCCATTTCCCAGGCCAAGCAGGGAGAATGGATGAGATGAGAAAGTGCGGAACAACGCAAGATCGGCTGGCAAGACCTGTGGACAATGGAACAGAACAGGATCAGTTTCCTTATCAGATCAGCATATGACGTTCTCCCATCACCACAGAACCTTAACCTCTGGGTGGGTGAGGATCTCTCATGTCCTTTGTGTTCATCACCTGCAACATTAAGGCACATTTTGACAGGATGGGGTGTGTCTTAGCCAAGGACGGTTTACTTGGCGCCATGACCAGGTGCTGCGATGTTTAAGCCAAGCGTAACCTGACCAATAAGGTGCCACCAGTTCCATCAAAGCATTACACACAAAAGACAATATTCCTCCATCCAGGAGAGCAACCACCAAGAAAAGGTGTTAAAACCAAGCCTCGCCCAGGACAACTGGAAGCTGCTAGAGACTGGAAGATGCTGGCAGATGTTGGTCAACGGCTTATTTTTCCACCTGAGATTGCCACCACTAACCTTCAACCAGACATTGTCTTGTGGTCTGGATCAGCATGCCTTGTTCATCTGGTAGAGTTAACAGTGCCATGGGAGGATGCTGTGGAGGAGGCGTATGAGAGGAAGAAACTTCGGTATGCTCAACTAGCTGCTGAAGCGGAACAGCGAGGATGGAGAGTCTGAGTTTATCCAGTGGAGGTGGGTTGTCGAGGATTTGTGGCACACTCTACAACCCTATTTCTCAGAGATGTTGGGTTCAGTGGCCAAGAGTTGTGTCGCACAGTGAAGAACTTATCTGAAGCAGCAGAAAGGAGCAGCAACTGGCTGTGGTTGAGACGGAAAGATTCTGGATGGGGATCTCAAGCACAATAGACAGAAAGCAACGCTGATGTACAGGTAAGTAAGCTGGGCTGAGCTGAGTGGGGGATGGGGGGGGGTGATGCTGGGATGCCAGAATCACTGTTGAGCCCTCTTGAGGTGTCGTGGGCTAGTCAATGAAACACCGAGGATGGAAGGTGCCCACTTGAAGACTCCAGACATGTACCCTACTTAGCTCAATCCAGACGGTTGCCATGCTGATGCGCTGGGGGGACCGCACTGGGTTGATCCCCAGAGCCAGCATCGCAGCTGTTGTGTGTGTTGATGCGCTGGGTAGGCAAAATGAGCTGATCCCTGGAGCCAGCATTTCACTTCAGCAGTCAACACTAGACAGAAGGATATCTACATCACCAAATGGAAAACGACGCAAATGGATGGAGATGCAGATGGATGACGTTAGTTTACTGCAAAGCTATGTCTTAGTTGGTGCTTATCTTGGAGACAGCCGAGTTCAAATCAGCATGAAGTTTAACATCTACTCTCATGTAATGGAAATCACTAAAATCTATAATTTGCATTTTAAAAAGGGGGGCATTTTGTTTTTGCGCACAAATATTTGTATAGAGCGCTGTGTTCCGTGTTGTTTTTAATTCTTTAAATATATAAATCAATTTCTACACACTTTACATTAAAATACAGTAACATGGTTAAAAATAATGACTAGTTATTAATCTTGCTAAAGATAATCAAAGTCCAATAATGAGTTCTTTGCAGTGTCATTGATTTTTAAATGTTATTAACCAGTTGCCATGACAGGCCTGCAGGGTCGGGATCATTTCCTGTTTTTCAACTCTAGTTCGTTGAGACATTAATAATTTCAGTGACTGTTCAACTGCTTTCATTTGAAGCCACTTTCGGGTCTTCAATTGAAGTAATGTGTTGACACTGTTGTGAGAAGCTCATTTTAACTGAATGCTGAAGATTTGCAATTTTGATCAGTGATGTGCTGGAATTGATTGAAAGGGGTTTGGGGTTTGGGTTGGGAGTTTGTGGGTTGGGAGTTGGGGTTGGGGTTGACCCTGATCCTGCAGGTCAACTCATTTGAAATCCCTTTTTTTTTAATTGCAGGCTCTGCTTTTTATATTCTTGTCTCGTGTTTCTGCTTTTCAAACCCCGAGCTGATAAGGAACACAGTTTCAGGACAGGGTTGATTTTTTTAGGTAATCATTTTATATAAAAAATAATTATAATAAAAACATGCATTGAGCACCCCCTGCTGGAAGTAACTAATACTGCATATCCAGGAGTGCCACTGTGGGAGTCTTCAAAAACAGTTCTGTTACATACAGCAATAATGTACAAACGAGAGGAGGCCACCTGACCCATAAATGCCTGTCCAGATTCCTAGTAGCAAGACCAGACTGAATAGATTCAGATCCCTCAACCTGTCATCTTCAATGAACGCCACTCAGTCAATTCAGCATTGGCAACACTGACAGCACCTGCAGAGTGCTCTGTATACA
>NC_054534.1:109815380-109828868 GCF_017654505.1 Polyodon spathula | reverse complement strand
CAGTTTGGGTACTGTATTTTTTAGGGTGGTGTTTGAGCAGAGGGTGCACAGTTTGGGTACAGTTTGTATTTTTTAGGGTGGTGTTTGAGCAGTGGGTTTGCACAGTTTGGGTACTGTATTTTTTAGGGTGGTGTTTGAGCAGTGGGTGCACAGTTTGGGTACTGTATTTTTTTAGGGTGGTGTTTGAGCAGTGGGTGCACAGTTTGGGTACTGTATTTTTTAGGGTGGTGTTTGAGCAGTGGGTGCACAGTTTGGGTACTGTATTTTTTAGGGTGGTGTTTGAGCAGTGGGTGCACAGTTTGGGTACTGTATTTTTTAGGGTGGTGTTTGAGCAGTGGGTGCACAGTTTGGGTACTGTATTTTTTAGGGTGGTGTTTGAGCAGTGGGTGCACAGTTTGGGTACTGTATTTTTTAGGGTGGTGTTTGAGCAGTGGGTGCACAGTTTGGGTACTGTATTTTTTAGGGTGGTGTTTGAGCAGTGGGTGCACAGTTTGGGTACTGTATTTTTTAGGGTGGTGTTTGAGCAGTGGGTGCACAGTTTGGGTACTGTATTTTTTAGGGTGGTGTTTGAGCAGTGGGTGCACAGTTTGGGTACTGTATTTTTTAGGGTGGTGTTTGAGCAGTGGGTGCACAGTTTGGGTACTGTATTTTTTAGGGTGGTGTTTGAGCAGTGGGTGCACAGTTTGGGTACTGTATTTTTTTAGGGTGGTGTTTGAGCAGTGGGTGCACAGTTTGGGTACTGTATTTTTTAGGGTGGTGTTTGAGCAGAGGGTGCACAGTTTGGGTACTGTATTTTTTAGGGTGGTGTTTGAGCAGAGGGTGCACAGTTTGGGTACTGTATTTTTTAGGGTGGTGTTTGAGCAGTGGGTGCACAGTTTGGGTACTGTATTTTTTAGGGTGGTGTTTGAGCAGTGGGTGCACAGTTTGGGTACTGTATTTTTTAGGGTGGTGTTTGAGCAGTGGGTGCACAGTTTGGGTACTGTATTTTTTAGGGTGGTGTTTGAGCAGTGGGTGCACAGTTTGGGTACTGTATTTTTTAGGGTGGTGTTTGAGCAGTGGGTGCACAGTTTGGGTACTGTATTTTTTAGGGTGGTGTTTGAGCAGTGGGTGCACAGTTTGGGTACTGTATTTTTTAGGGTGGTGTTTGAGCAGTGGGTGCACAGTTTGGGTACTGTATTTTTTAGGGTGGTGTTTGAGCAGTGGGTGCACAGTTTGGGTACTGTATTTTTTAGGGTGGTGTTTGAGCAGTGGGTGCACAGTTTGGGTACTGTATTTTTTAGGGTGGTGTTTGAGCAGTGGGTGCACAGTTTGGGTACTGTATTTTTTAGGGTGGTGTTTGAGCAGTGGGTGCACAGTTTGGGTACTGTATTTTTTAGGGTGGTGTTTGAGCAGAGGGTGCACAGTTTGGGTACTGTATTTTTTAGGGTGGTGTTTGAGCAGTGGGTGCACAGTTTGGGTACTGTATTTTTTAGGGTGGTGTTTGAGCAGTGGGTGCACAGTTTGGGTACTGTATTTTTTAGGGTGGTGTTTGAGCAGAGGGTGCACAGTTTGGGTACTGTATTTTTTAGGGTGGTGTTTGAGCAGTGGGTGCACAGTTTGGGTACTGTATTTTTTAGGGTGGTGTTTGAGCAGTGGGTGCACAGTTTGGGTACTGTATTTTTTAGGGTGGTGTTTGAGCAGAGGGTGCACAGTTTGGGTACTGTATTTTTTAGGGTGGTGTTTGAGCAGTGGGTGCACAGTTTGGGTACTGTATTTTTTAGGGTGGTGTTTGAGCAGTGGGTGCACAGTTTGGGTACTGTATTTTTTAGGGTGGTGTTTGAGCAGTGGGTGCACAGTTTGGGTACTGTATTTTTTAGGGTGGTGTTTGAGCAGTGGGTGCACAGTTTGGGTACTGTATTTTTTAGGGTGGTGTTTGAGCAGTGGGTGCACAGTTTGGGTACTGTATTTTTTAGGGTGGTGTTTGAGCAGTGGGTGCACAGTTTGGGTACTGTATTTTTTAGGGTGGTGTTTGAGCAGTGGGTGCACAGTTTGGGTACTGTATTTTTTAGGGTGGTGTTTGAGAGGGTGCACAGTTTGGGTACTGTATTTTTTAGGGTGGTGTTTGAGCAGTGGGTGCACAGTTTGGGTACTGTATTTTTTAGGGTGGTGTTTGAGCAGTGGGTGCACAGTTTGGGTACTGTATTTTTTAGGGTGGTGTTTGAGCAGTGGGTGCACAGTTTGGGTACTGTATTTTTTAGGGTGGTGTTTGAGCAGTGGGTGCACAGTTTGGGTACTGTATTTTTTAGGGTGGTGTTTGAGCAGTGGGTGCACAGTTTGGGTACTGTATTTTTTAGGGTGGTGTTTGAGCAGTGGGTGCACAGTTTGGGTACTGTATTTTTTAGGGTGGTGTTTGAGCAGTGGGTGCACAGTTTGGGTACTGTATTTTTTAGGGTGGTGTTTGAGCAGTGGGTGCACAGTTTGGGTACTGTATTTTTTAGGGTGGTGTTTGAGCAGTGGGTGCACAGTTTGGGTACTGTATTTTTTAGGGTGGTGTTTGAGCAGTGGGTGCACAGTTTGGGTACTGTATTTTTTAGGGTGGTGTTTGAGCAGTGGGTGCACAGTTTGGGTACTGTATTTTTTAGGGTGGTGTTTGAGCAGTGGGTGCACAGTTTGGGTACTGTATTTTTTAGGGTGGTGTTTGACTGTATTTTTTAGGGTGGTGTTTGAGCAGTGGGTGCACAGTTTGGGTACTGTATTTTTTAGGGTGGTGTTTGAGCAGTGGGTGCACAGTTTGGGTACTGTATTTTTTAGGGTGGTGTTTGAGCAGTGGGTGCACAGTTTGGGTACTGTATTTTTTAGGGTGGTGTTTGAGCAGAGGGTGCACAGTTTGGGTACTGTATTTTTTAGGGTGGTGTTTGAGCAGTGGGTGCACAGTTTGGGTACTGTATTTTTTAGGGTGGTGTTTGAGCAGTGGGTGCACAGTTTGGGTACTGTATTTTTTAGGGTGGTGTTTGAGCAGAGGGTGCACAGTTTGGGTACTGTATTTTTTAGGGTGGTGTTTGAGCAGTGGGTGCACAGTTTGGGTACTGTATTTTTTAGGGTGGTGTTTGAGCAGTGGGTGCACAGTTTGGGTACTGTATTTTTTAGGGTGGTGTTTGAGCAGTGGGTGCACAGTTTGGGTACTGTATTTTTTAGGGTGGTGTTTGAGCAGTGGGTGCACAGTTTGGGTACTGTATTTTTTAGGGTGGTGTTTGAGCAGTGGGTGCACAGTTTGGGTACTGTATTTTGTTTAGGGTGGTGTTTGAGCAGTGGGTGCACAGTTTGGGTACTGTATTTTTTAGGGTGGTGTTTGAGCAGAGGGTGCACAGTTTGGGTACTGTATTTTTTAGGGTGGTGTTTGAGCAGTGGGTGCACAGTTTGGGTACTGTATTTTTTAGGGTGGTGTTTGAGCAGAGGGTGCACAGTTTGGGTACTGTATTTTTTAGGGTGGTGTTTGAGCAGTGGGTGCACAGTTTGGGTACTGTATTTTTTAGGGTGGTGTTTGAGCAGTGGGTGCACAGTTTGGGTACTGTATTTTTTAGGGTGGTGTTTGAGCAGTGGGTGCACAGTTTGGGTACTGTATTTTTTAGGGTGGTGTTTGAGCAGTGGGTGCACAGTTTGGGTACTGTATTTTTTAGGGTGGTGTTTTTGTTTGGGTACTGTATTTTTTAGGGTGGTGTTTGAGCAGTGGGTGCACAGTTTGGGTACTGTATTTTTTAGGGTGGTGTTTGAGCAGTGGGTGCACAGTTTGGGTACTGTATTTTTTAGGGTGGTGTTTGAGCAGTGGGTGCACAGTTTGGGTACTGTATTTTTTAGGGTGGTGTTTGAGCAGTGGGTGCACAGTTTGGGTACTGTATTTTTTAGGGTGGTGTTTGAGCAGTGGGTGCACAGTTTGGGTACTGTATTTTTTAGGGTGGTGTTTGAGCAGTGGGTGCACAGTTTGGGTACTGTATTTTTTAGGGTGGTGTTTGAGCAGTGGGTGCACAGTTTGGGTACTGTATTTTTTAGGGTGGTGTTTGAGCAGTGGGTGCACAGTTTGGGTACTGTATTTTTTAGGGTGGTGTTTGAGCAGTGGGTGCACAGTTTGGGTACTGTATTTTTTAGGGTGGTGTTTGAGCAGTGGGTGCACAGTTTGGGTACTGTATTTTTTAGGGTGGTGTTTGAGCAGTGGGTGCACAGTTTGGGTACTGTATTTTTTAGGGTGGTGTTTGAGCAGTGGGTGCACAGTTTGGGTACTGTATTTTTTAGGGTGGTGTTTGAGCAGTGGGTGCACAGTTTGGGTACTGTATTTTTTAGGGTGGTGTTTGAGCAGAGGGTGCACAGTTTGGGTACTGTATTTTTTAGGGTGGTGTTTGAGCAGTGGGTGCACAGTTTGGGTACTGTATTTTTTAGGGTGGTGTTTGAGCAGTGGGTGCACAGTTTGGGTACTGTATTTTTTAGGGTGGTGTTTGAGCAGTGGGTGCACAGTTTGGGTACTGTATTTTTTAGGGTGGTGTTTGAGCAGTGGGTGCACAGTTTGGGTACTGTATTTTTTAGGGTGGTGTTTGAGCAGTGGGTGCACAGTTTGGGTACTGTATTTTTTAGGGTGGTGTTTGAGCAGTGGGTGCACAGTTTGGGTACTGTATTTTTTAGGGTGGTGTTTGAGCAGTGGGTGCACAGTTTGGGTACTGTATTTTTTAGGGTGGTGTTTGAGCAGTGGGTGCACAGTTTGGGTACTGTATTTTTTAGGGTGGTGTTTGAGCAGTGGGTGCACAGTTTGGGTACTGTATTTTTTAGGGTGGTGTTTGAGCAGTGGGTGCACAGTTTGGGTACTGTATTTTTTAGGGTGGTGTTTGAGCAGTGGGTGCACAGTTTGGGTACTGTATTTTTTAGGGTGGTGTTTGAGCAGTGGGTGCACAGTTTGGGTACTGTATTTTTTAGGGTGGTGTTTGAGCAGTGGGTGCACAGTTTGGGTACTGTATTTTTTAGGGTGGTGTTTGAGCAGTGGGTGCACAGTTTGGGTACTGTATTTTTTAGGGTGGTGTTTGAGCAGTGGGTGCACAGTTTGGGTACTGTATTTTTTAGGGTGGTGTTTGAGCAGTGGGTGCACAGTTTGGGTACTGTATTTTTTAGGGTGGTGTTTGAGCAGTGGGTGCACAGTTTGGGTACTGTATTTTTTAGGGTGGTGTTTGAGCAGTGGGTGCACAGTTTGGGTACTGTATTTTTTAGGGTGGTGTTTGAGCAGTGGGTGCACAGTTTGGGTACTGTATTTTTTAGGGTGGTGTTTGAGCAGTGGGTGCACAGTTTGGGTACTGTATTTTTTAGGGTGGTGTTTGAGCAGTGGGTGCACAGTTTGGGTACTGTATTTTTTAGGGTGGTGTTTGAGCAGTGGGTGCACAGTTTGGGTACTGTATTTTTTAGGGTGGTGTTTGAGCAGTGGGTGCACAGTTTGGGTACTGTATTTTTTAGGGTGGTGTTTGAGCAGAGGGTGCACAGTTTGGGTACTGTATTTTTT
Organism: Polyodon spathula; assembly: GCF_017654505.1. Lineage (NCBI taxonomy): Eukaryota > Metazoa > Chordata > Actinopteri > Acipenseriformes > Polyodontidae > Polyodon > Polyodon spathula. The sequence goes on along the minus strand of NC_054534.1, from coordinate 109,823,356 downwards.
AGGGTGGTGTTTGAGCAGTGGGTGCACAGTTTGGGTACTGTATTTTTTAGGGTGGTGTTTGAGCAGTGGGTGCACAGTTTGGGTACTGTATTTTTTAGGGTGGTGTTTGAGCAGTGGGTGCACAGTTTGGGTACTGTATTTTTTAGGGTGGTGTTTGAGCAGTGGGTGCACAGTTTGGGTACTGTATTTTTTAGGGTGGTGTTTGAGCAGTGGGTGCACAGTTTGGGTACTGTATTTTTTAGGGTGGTGTTTGAGCAGTGGGTGCACAGTTTGGGTACTGTATTTTTTAGGGTGGTGTTTGAGCAGTGGGTGCACAGTTTGGGTACTGTATTTTTTAGGGTGGTGTTTGAGCAGTGGGTGCACAGTTTGGGTACTGTATTTTTTAGGGTGGTGTTTGAGCAGTGGGTGCACAGTTTGGGTACTGTATTTTTTAGGGTGGTGTTTGAGCAGTGGGTGCACAGTTTGGGTAGGGTGGTGTTTGAGCAGTGGGTGCACAGTTTGGGTACTGTATTTTTTAGGGTGGTGTTTGAGCAGTGGGTGCACAGTTTGGGTACTGTATTTTTTAGGGTGGTGTTTGAGCAGTGGGTGCACAGTTTGGGTACTGTATTTTTTAGGGTGGTGTTTGAGCAGTGGGTGCACAGTTTGGGTACTGTATTTTTTAGGGTGGTGTTTGAGCAGAGGGTGCACAGTTTGGGTACTGTATTTTTTAGGGTGGTGTTTGAGCAGTGGGTGCACAGTTTGGGTACTGTATTTTTTAGGGTGGTGTTTGAGCAGTGGGTGCACAGTTTGGGTACTGTATTTTTTAGGGTGGTGTTTGAGCAGTGGGTGCACAGTTTGGGTACTGTATTTTTTAGGGTGGTGTTTGAGCAGTGGGTGCACAGTTTGGGTACTGTATTTTTTAGGGTGGTGTTTGAGCAGTGGGTGCACAGTTTGGGTACTGTATTTTTTAGGGTGGTGTTTGAGCAGTGGGTGCACAGTTTGGGTACTGTATTTTTTAGGGTGGTGTTTGAGCAGTGGGTGCACAGTTTGGGTACTGTATTTTTTAGGGTGGTGTTTGAGCAGTGGGTGCACAGTTTGGGTACTGTATTTTTTAGGGTGGTGTTTGAGCAGTGGGTGCACAGTTTGGGTACTGTATTTTTTAGGGTGGTGTTTGAGCAGTGGGTGCACAGTTTGGGTACTGTATTTTTTAGGGTGGTGTTTGAGCAGTGGGTGCACAGTTTGGGTACTGTATTTTTTAGGGTGGTGTTTGAGCAGTGGGTGCACAGTTTGGGTACTGTATTTTTTAGGGTGGTGTTTGAGCAGTGGGTGCACAGTTTGGGTACTGTATTTTTTAGGGTGGTGTTTGAGCAGTGGGTGCACAGTTTGGGTACTGTATTTTTTAGGGTGGTGTTTGAGCAGTGGGTGCACAGTTTGGGTACTGTATTTTTTAGGGTGGTGTTTGAGCAGTGGGTGCACAGTTTGGGTACTGTATTTTTTAGGGTGGTGTTTGAGCAGTGGGTGCACAGTTTGGGTACTGTATTTTTTAGGGTGGTGTTTGAGCAGTGGGTGCACAGTTTGGGTACTGTATTTTTTAGGGTGGTGTTTGAGCAGTGGGTGCACAGTTTGGGTACTGTATTTTTTAGGGTGGTGTTTGAGCAGTGGGTGCACAGTTTGGGTACTGTATTTTTTAGGGTGGTGTTTGAGCAGTGGGTGCACAGTTTGGGTACTGTATTTTTTAGGGTGGTGTTTGAGCAGTGGGTGCACAGTTTGGGTACTGTATTTTTTAGGGTGGTGTTTGAGCAGTGGGTGCACAGTTTGGGTACTGTATTTTTTAGGGTGGTGTTTGAGCAGTGGGTGCACAGTTTGGGTACTGTATTTTTTAGGGTGGTGTTTGAGCAGTGGGTGCACAGTTTGGGTACTGTATTTTTTAGGGTGGTGTTTGAGCAGTGGGTGCACAGTTTGGGTACTGTATTTTTTAGGGTGGTGTTTGAGCAGTGGGTGCACAGTTTGGGTACTGTATTTTTTAGGGTGGTGTTTGAGCAGAGTGGGTGCACAGTTTGGGTACTGTATTTTTTAGGGTGGTGTTTGAGCAGTGGGTGCACAGTTTGGGTACTGTATTTTTTAGGGTGGTGTTTGAGCAGTGGGTGCACAGTTTGGGTACTGTATTTTTTAGGGTGGTGTTTGAGCAGTGGGTGCACAGTTTGGGTACTGTATTTTTTAGGGTGGTGTTTGAGCAGTGGGTGCACAGTTTGGGTACTGTATTTTTGCACAGTTTGGGTAAGGGTGGTGTTTGAGCAGAGGGTGCACAGTTTGGGTACTGTATTTTTTAGGGTGGTGTTTGAGCAGTGGGTGCACAGTTTGGGTACTGTATTTTTTAGGGTGGTGTTTGAGCAGTGGGTGCACAGTTTGGGTACTGTATTTTTTAGGGTGGTGTTTGAGCAGTGGGTGCACAGTTTGGGTACTGTATTTTTTAGGGTGGTGTTTGAGCAGTGGGTGCACAGTTTGGGTACTGTATTTTTTAGGGTGGTGTTTGAGCAGTGGGTGCACAGTTTGGGTACTGTATTTTTTAGGGTGGTGTTTGAGCAGTGGGTGCACAGTTTGGGTACTGTATTTTTTAGGGTGGTGTTTGAGCAGTGGGTGCACAGTTTGGGTACTGTATTTTTTAGGGTGGTGTTTGAGCAGTGGGTGCACAGTTTGGGTACTGTATTTTTTAGGGTGGTGTTTGAGCAGTGGGTGCACAGTTTGGGTACTGTATTTTTTAGGGTGGTGTTTGAGCAGAGGGTGCACAGTTTGGGTACTGTATTTTTTAGGGTGGTGTTTGAGCAGTGGGTGCACAGTTTGGGTACTGTATTTTTTAGGGTGGTGTTTGAGCAGTGGGTGCACAGTTTGGGTACTGTATTTTTTAGGGTGGTGTTTGAGCAGTGGGTGCACAGTTTGGGTACTGTATTTTTTAGGGTGGTGTTTGAGCAGTGGGTGCACAGTTTGGGTACTGTATTTTTTAGGGTGGTGTTTGAGCAGTGGGTGCACAGTTTGGGTACTGTATTTTTTAGGGTGGTGTTTGAGCAGAGGGTGCACAGTTTGGGTACTGTATTTTTTAGGGTGGTGTTTGAGCAGTGGGTGCACAGTTTGGGTACTGTATTTTTTAGGGTGGTGTTTGAGCAGTGGGTGCACAGTTTGGGTACTGTATTTTTTAGGGTGGTGTTTGAGCAGTGGGTGCACAGTTTGGGTACTGTATTTTTTAGGGTGGTGTTTGAGCAGTGGGTGCACAGTTTGGGTACTGTATTTTTTAGGGTGGTGTTTGAGCAGTGGGTGCACAGTTTGGGTACTGTATTTTTTAGGGTGGTGTTTGAGCAGTGGGTGCACAGTTTGGGTACTGTATTTTTTAGGGTGGTGTTTGAGCAGTGGGTGCACAGTTTGGGTACTGTATTTTTTAGGGTGGTGTTTGAGCAGTGGGTGCACAGTTTGGGTACTGTATTTTTTAGGGTGGTGTTTGAGCAGTGGGTGCACAGTTTGGGTACTGTATTTTTTAGGGTGGTGTTTGAGCAGTGGGTGCACAGTTTGGGTACTGTATTTTTTAGGGTGGTGTTTGAGCAGTGGGTGCACAGTTTGGGTACTGTATTTTTTAGGGTGGTGTTTGAGCAGTGGGTGCACAGTTTGGGTACTGTATTTTTTAGGGTGGTGTTTGAGCAGTGGGTGCACAGTTTGGGTACTGTATTTTTTAGGGTGGTGTTTGAGCAGTGGGTGCACAGTTTGGGTACTGTATTTTTTAGGGTGGTGTTTGAGCAGTGGGTGCACAGTTTGGGTACTGTATTTTTTAGGGTGGTGTTTGAGCAGTGGGTGCACAGTTTGGGTACTGTATTTTTTAGGGTGGTGTTTGAGCAGTGGGTGCACAGTTTGGGTACTGTATTTTTTAGGGTGGTGTTTGAGCAGTGGGTGCACAGTTTGGGTACTGTATTTTTTAGGGTGGTGTTTGAGCAGTGGGTGCACAGTTTGGGTACTGTATTTTTTAGGGTGGTGTTTGAGCAGTGGGTGCACAGTTTGGGTACTGTATTTTTTAGGGTGGTGTTTGAGCAGTGGGTGCACAGTTTGGGTACTGTATTTTTTAGGGTGGTGTTTGAGCAGTGGGTGCACAGTTTGGGTACTGTATTTTTTAGGGTGGTGTTTGAGCAGTGGGTGCACAGTTTGGGTACTGTATTTTTTAGGGTGGTGTTTGAGCAGTGGGTGCACAGTTTGGGTACTGTATTTTTTAGGGTGGTGTTTGAGCAGTGGGTGCACAGTTTGGGTACTGTATTTTTTAGGGTGGTGTTTGAGCAGTGGGTGCACAGTTTGGGTACTGTATTTTTTAGGGTGGTGTTTGAGCAGTGGGTGCACAGTTTGGGTACTGTATTTTTTAGGGTGGTGTTTGAGCAGTGGGTGCACAGTTTGGGTACTGTATTTTTTAGGGTGGTGTTTGAGCAGTGGGTGCACAGTTTGGGTACTGTATTTTTTAGGGTGGTGTTTGAGCAGTGGGTGCACAGTTTGGGTACTGTATTTTTTAGGGTGGTGTTTGAGCAGTGGGTGCACAGTTTGGGTACTGTATTTTTTAGGGTGGTGTTTGAGCAGTGGGTGCACAGTTTGGGTACTGTATTTTTTAGGGTGGTGTTTGAGCAGTGGGTGCACAGTTTGGGTACTGTATTTTTTAGGGTGGTGTTTGAGCAGTGGGTGCACAGTTTGGGTACTGTATTTTTTAGGGTGGTGTTTGAGCAGTGGGTGCACAGTTTGGGTACTGTATTTTTTAGGGTGGTGTTTGAGCAGTGGGTGCACAGTTTGGGTACTGTATTTTTTAGGGTGGTGTTTGAGCAGTGGGTGCACAGTTTGGGTACTGTATTTTTTAGGGTGGTGTTTGAGCAGTGGGTGCACAGTTTGGCACAGTTTGGGTACTGTATTTTTTAGGGTGGTGTTTGAGCAGTGGGTGCACAGTTTGGGTACTGTATTTTTTAGGGTGGTGTTTGAGCAGTGGGTGCACAGTTTGGGTACTGTATTTTTTAGGGTGGTGTTTGAGCAGTGGGTGCACAGTTTGGGTACTGTATTTTTTAGGGTGGTGTTTGAGCAGTGGGTGCACAGTTTGGGTACTGTATTTTTTAGGGTGGTGTTTGAGCAGTGGGTGCACAGTTTGGGTACTGTATTTTTTAGGGTGGTGTTTGAGCAGTGGGTGCACAGTTTGGGTACTGTATTTTTTAGGGTGGTGTTTGAGCAGTGGGTGCACAGTTTGGGTACTGTATTTTTTAGGGTGGTGTTTGAGCAGTGGGTGCACAGTTTGGGTACTGTATTTTTTAGGGTGGTGTTTGAGCAGTGGGTGCACAGTTTGGGTACTGTATTTTTTAGGGTGGTGTTTGAGCAGTGGGTGCACAGTTTGGGTACTGTATTTTTTAGGGTGCACAGTTTGGGTACTGTATTTTTTAGGGTGGTGTTTGAGCAGTGGGTGCACAGTTTGGGTACTGTATTTTTTAGGGTGGTGTTTGAGCAGTGGGTGCACAGTTTGGGTACTGTATTTTTTAGGGTGGTGTTTGAGCAGTGGGTGCACAGTTTGGGTACTGTATTTTTTAGGGTGGTGTTTGAGCAGTGGGTGCACAGTTTGGGTACTGTATTTTTTAGGGTGGTGTTTGAGCAGTGGGTGCACAGTTTGGGTACTGTATTTTTTAGGGTGGTGTTTGAGCAGTGGGTGCACAGTTTGGGTACTGTATTTTTTAGGGTGGTGTTTGAGCAGTGGGTGCACAGTTTGGGTACTGTATTTTTTAGGGTGGTGTTTGAGCAGTGGGTGCACAGTTTGGGTACTGTATTTTTTAGGGTGGTGTTTGAGCAGTGGGTGCACAGTTTGGGTACTGTATTTTTTAGGGTGGTGTTTGAGCAGTGGGTGCACAGTTTGGGTACTGTATTTTTTAGGGTGGTGTTTGAGCAGAGGGTGCACAGTTTGGGTACTGTATTTTTTAGGGTGGTGTTTGAGCAGTGGGTGCACAGTTTGGGTACTGTATTTTTTAGGGTGGTGTTTGAGCAGTGGGTGCACAGTTTGGGTACTGTATTTTTTAGGGTGGTGTTTGAGCAGTGGGTGCACAGTTTGGGTACTGTATTTTTTAGGGTGGTGTTTGAGCAGTGGGTGCACAGTTTGGGTACTGTATTTTTTAGGGTGGTGTTTGAGCAGTGGGTGCACAGTTTGGGTACTGTATTTTTTAGGGTGGTGTTTGAGCAGTGGGTGCACAGTTTGGGTACTGTATTTTTTAGGGTGGTGTTTGAGCAGTGGGTGCACAGTTTGGGTACTGTATTTTTTAGGGTGGTGTTTGAGCAGAGGGTGCACAGTTTGGGTACTGTATTTTTTAGGGTGGTGTTTGAGCAGTGGGTGCACAGTTTGGGTACTGTATTTTTTAGGGTGGTGTTTGAGCAGTGGGTGCACAGTTTGGGTACTGTATTTTTTAGGGTGGTGTTTGAGCAGTGGGTGCACAGTTTGGGTACTGTAGTTTTTTAGGGTGGTGTTTGAGCAGTGGGTGCACAGTTTGGGTACTGTATTTTTTAGGGTGGTGTTTGAGCAGTGGGTGCACAGTTTGGGTACTGTATTTTTTAGGGTGGTGTTTGAGCAGTGGGTGCACAGTTTGGGTACTGTATTTTTTAGGGTGGTGTTTGAGCAGTGGGTGCACAGTTTGGGTACTGTATTTTTTAGGGTGGTGTTTGAGCAGTGGGTGCACAGTTTGGGTACTGTATTTTTTAGGGTGGTGTTTGAGCAGTGGGTGCACAGTTTGGGTACTGTATTTTTTAGGGTGGTGTTTGAGCAGTGGGTGCACAGTTTGGGTACTGTATTTTTTAGGGTGGTGTTTGAGCAGAGGGTGCACAGTTTGGGTACTGTATTTTTTAGGGTGGTGTTTGAGCAGTGGGTGCACAGTTTGGGTACTGTATTTTTTAGGGTGGTGTTTGAGCAGTGGGTGCACAGTTTGGGTACTGTATTTTTTAGGGTGGTGTTTGAGCAGTGGGTGCACAGTTTGGGTACTGTATTTTTTAGGGTGGTGTTTGAGCAGTGGGTGCACAGTTTGGGTACTGTATTTTTTAGGGTGGTGTTTGAGCAGTGGGTGCACAGTTTGGGTACTGTATTTTTTAGGGTGGTGTTTGAGCAGTGGGTGCACAGTTTGGGTACTGTATTTTTTAGGGTGGTGTTTGAGCAGTGGGTGCACAGTTTGGGTACTGTATTTTTTAGGGTGGTGTTTGAGCAGAGGGTGCACAGTTTGGGTACTGTATTTTTTAGGGTGGTGTTTGAGCAGTGGGTGCACAGTTTGGGTACTGTATTTTTTAGGGTGGTGTTTGAGCAGTGGGTGCACAGTTTGGGTACTGTATTTTTTAGGGTGGTGTTTGAGCAGAGGGTGCACAGTTTGGGTACTGTATTTTTTAGGGTGGTGTTTGAGCAGTGGGTGCACAGTTTGGGTACTGTATTTTTTAGGGTGGTGTTTGAGCAGTGGGTGCACAGTTTGGGTACTGTATTTTTTAGGGTGGTGTTTGAGCAGTGGGTGCACAGTTTGGGTACTGTATTTTTTAGGGTGGTGTTTGAGCAGTGGGTGCACAGTTTGGGTACTGTATTTTTTAGGGTGGTGTTTGAGCAGTGGGTGCACAGTTTGGGTACTGTATTTTTTAGGGTGGTGTTTGAGCAGTGGGTGCACAGTTTGGGTACTGTATTTTTTAGGGTGGTGTTTGAGCAGTGGGTGCACAGTTTGGGTACTGTATTTTTTAGGGTGGTGTTTGAGCAGAGGGTGCACAGTTTGGGTACTGTATTTTTTAGGGTGGTGTTTGAGCAGTGGGTGCACAGTTTGGGTACTGTATTTTTTAGGGTGGTGTTTGAGCAGTGGGTGCACAGTTTGGGTACTGTATTTTTTAGGGTGGTGTTTGAGCAGTGGGTGCACAGTTTGGGTACTGTATTTTTTAGGGTGGTGTTTGAGCAGTGGGTGCACAGTTTGGGTACTGTATTTTTTAGGGTGGTGTTT